>NW_020646246.1:0-1611 GCF_003573695.1 Papaver somniferum | reverse complement strand
AGGGTCGATTAAAATTGGGTAGGCTCGGGTTACTTAGAAAAATATACCTACAGTCAGAGACTGGTCAATGGTACAAGGCGAAGGTTTATGGAATTTTAGCTGGTAACTCCCATAAGGTCCAAGGCACAAGTAGAACTTACTATTCCACGAGTTTTTCTAAATTCGGCAATTTGACGATGCAATTGGTGTGTGCACAACTAAAATATTTACAAGAAAATAAATAAAATCCAAAATAATAAGAATATTCTTAATCAAATATTCTAATTATTTACAAAAATAAAAATAAAATCTAATCTAAAATAAAATGAAAGCTTGAATATTATTCTACGTACCTTTTTGGTAAATATACCCAAATAAAAACTAGAAATATAAGGAAAGAATAAATAAATAATAAAGTATAACCTAACATAATATATACAAAATCTAGAAAATAAAATAAAACCAAAAATATTTTCAAAATAGGGAGCTATCATTGATTTCATGAAAACCCATTCTCTTTTTCTTTTCAGCTTTATTTTCCCTTTCAGTCGACACCCTTTTTGTTGTTTTCCATTTAGTTTCTTCCAAGCCAGCTTTTAGGGTTTTCCGTATTCGCTTCTTTTTTTTCTTTTTTAGGGTTTATCCTTTTTGGTATGTCTAGGAAATTCATGTCTTCTTCTCGACAACAACAGTGCTTTCCTAATGCTGCGTCTCAGGTTTGTCCATCGACTTCTTCCTCCTCTGGTACAATGGATGCTGCTAACACAGTTTACTACCGTTGTCCCTTTAAGTGTTTCCATGGATGTGGAGACGGGGTTTGCAGACGGGGATATGTCAAGGGTTCCTTTCTCAAACATTTACACGACAAGCACCTCTTCTCTGAGGACAGGAAAATTGAATGTAGAGCTTTAATCTCTACGGACTTAGGGGTGTACCAAGCTTGGGAGGAAGTTCTTCGTCATCTTCGAATGTGGGTCTGCAGCAAGTGCATGCATTTACATGCTATGAGGTTACCCTGTAAAGGTAAGTAAGGTCGTATTCAAGGTGATATTATTGTCGGGCCTGCTAATGGAGGTGTTGTTGAGTCTCTTATCCACGGTTTGCTTAAACCTGCCACTGGTAGTGAGATTGTTGATAGTGCTGCTGCTCGGATCGATACTTTTGCTGAGAACATCACAGGTCTGTTTGCTGAAACCCTTTCGGCGGAGCTTCTCAACCTGGTTCTGCAGAAGCAGGTATCCACTGTTGCCTGCATTCCACACCAATGCAGGTTTGCTTTCTCCCGTACTCTCAAGGTGTGCCTTGATAAGGTACTTGCCAATCCAGCTGATATTTTAGCTTGGTTAAGACTTTTAATCCTCCCTATTTGTACCTTGCGCGTATACAGACCCAAGAACACAGCTGAGGAGAAGTATGGCACGAGGAGGAAGCTTCAGGACATCCCCATAAATCAAGTGCTGCTGGAATGGAAGGAGGTTAATGGCTGTGGTGTTTTGGTACGCAGATTACTTCAACAGCCTGTACACTTTCCGAGCAAACCAACAGCAGGGAAGAAACAATCCGCTACCAACTTGAGTGCTGCCAGGAAGAAGGTGACTTGTGGGCATTTTTCAGCGGCGATTCGTGTACTTT
>NW_020646245.1:0-1247 GCF_003573695.1 Papaver somniferum | reverse complement strand
GGCCATAAAGTTATAAGATCCATGCCCAAACATAACAAGCAATTTATCTAAGAGGATCATAAAAGTACTCTCAAGTGGGGTTTATCCGCTCTGTTTAACTTACAGAAGTTAACCTTGAAGCTAGTTGGCACTTTCAGCTGACAGTTCCCTTTCAATTGCTGCAATAAAGAACGAGGAACATCACTAAGAGAAAAGAATGAAAAAATTAATTAAAAAGAAAAACTTTACTGTCAATTAAGGTTGTTAAATCAATTTCAATAATTATGAGTGAAACGGTTCGTTAGATCACTGATTCACGGCAGGTTCCAGGATATATGATAGAGCATGAATATTATATGTGCAAATAAAAACACGATCTTTAGTGAATAATTATTATTTTTAGATTGCTATGTTGGAATTTCAGCTTCTTAATATCATAATAATTACTTTAAGCGGAAATGAATTCCCCCAGGAATGGAAAAGGATGATAACTTGCCTAGGTACTCCTCCTTCAACTGTTTCCTATATGCAATCTCCGCAACTAGGACACCGAGCGTTGCGGCTGCTGCAGATGGTAAAACATAACCTCTGATCATACTGCTGAGAATTGGTTCTTCATGTAGCTGAAGAAGACAACAGAATAACAAGTGGATGAATAACAATCACAGAGAAAAAGGTGTGATGAAAGGTCAGAGAGCGAGAGAGGAATACCTTGAAATGTTTATAATCATAAAAGAGTTTGTCAACCGCTGTTCGAAACCATTTTGCCAGTTGAAGGACTTCCAGGCCTCTTTTTCCTTCTTTGGACAATTTGAATCCCGGTAGTAAACCACGACTTTGGACAATTCGTGATGAGTGCTAAAAAGTGCATATTTCTATATACTTTTTGTTGGCATTTAACTCATCTTTTGTGCATTAATTCTACATTTTATCCCATATTCTGTATTTTCATTATTTTCAAGAATAAATATTTTTCTTACTTAATTGTGTATTTTTAGGTAATAAATAAAGATTGGATGAGTTGCGGAGCAAAAAGAGCAGAAAAGTAGTGAAAATCCAGGAGGAATTACGCAAGGAAGCCGCGAAGAGTGATGTGCGGAAGACCAAAAAAAGGATAGAAATGGGCTTGAAGAAGAAAGTTGTTCTTAAAGAAGAAGTGGGCTCAAGGTTTTCCAAGCCCAAACTCATTTCCCAAACCCATATTCTATACCCAAAAGCCTAAAACCCAAATCCATACCCGCTTGCGTCTTCAGCCGTCAGATCAGTTC
>NW_020646244.1:0-364 GCF_003573695.1 Papaver somniferum | reverse complement strand
CTGTGGCTAAAAATGGGCGACCTAAAATCACTGGGATTTGAGCACTTGGGTCCTGAATAGGCTGGGTGTCTAGAACAACGAAATCCACTGGATGAATAAATTTATCAACCTCAATCAGAACATCCTATATGACACCATGAGGAACTTTGACAGACCTATCAGCTAATTGTAGTGTCATTTTAGTCGAGTTCAACTTACCAAGACCTAGCTGGGTGTATACATGATACGGGAGTAACTTAACACTAGCTCCTAAGTCAAGTAAAGCTTTATCGACCATGTGATTACCAATCACACAAGATATGGTGGGGCATCCAGGGTCCTTATACTTAGGAGTTGTTTGATTCAGAAGAATGGAACTTACTTG
>NW_020646243.1:0-2956 GCF_003573695.1 Papaver somniferum | reverse complement strand
ATAACCAAAATAGTAGATTAATTTAGTTTACTAATGCTCAACATATAACATCTCATGGAGCAACCGACAAACCCAAAATAAACCGACTTAGTTGTATCGTGCTTAACATGAGACACACAATGGAGCCTTCACGGTAAACCAAAGAATGGATTAATGAAGATCAGTAACCGTGGATAACATACAAGGATCTATTATACCTTTCCATCACTATATGCATAATGACATAATAGACTTTATCCTTTCCAACAAAATATTTCATCCTATTTTCCATCAAATACATGACTGCATAGGCATAACTTTTGTATTTGTCAAAAGTCCATTCGTCATTTCATCAATACGAATACCAATTCATGAACGACTTTACTTTTGACAACAATATGGGACATTCAAGTTCACAGACGCAAATAATACATATCCCATAAAAATATTGCAATACTTAAAAATCAAATAGATTAATACTGCAATAACCATCATCCTCCAAATATTTTTAGAATTTTAAACCGAAAATCTACAAAATAACATAAGAAGATGAAACAAAAATAGCTATGTGTAGTCATAATCATCGCTATTTAAAGCACTAGTTATTCTTCCAACTAAGCCAAAAAAAGAAGACATACTAGATAAATAAGAAGATGCATTACTCATCGCCTTCATCATCGGAAAAATTCCAAGATGCTTGAATTAAACCTAACTCTTCCTTGAGCTCGGGACACTTGGTTCCAATTAACGACACTTGATCTTTTAAGCAATCTACTCTTGCATTAACCTTGCACACTCCTTTGTAAACCTTTTGAATAAGCCTCAAGGTGGTAGGGTCTTCAACATCAAGAGGGGCACCTCTTTGTCGCTTGTGAACATTCTCCCTTATACGCCGAAAGGTACATGGACGAACAAGTTTGGGAACCCCAAGAGAATTTCCAATAAAATCAAGTCCACGATCACGGCAAATTTGGCTAATTAAACAAGGATAGCCCAACATCTTGATGTGTGAGGTCATCGTCATCATTTGAAAGATGATAAAATCACAAATGTCAATATTTGTATTACCGGATTCAAGGAAGTAGACTAATTCTGCAAATTCATAACTCCACCAAGAATTCTCAATTATGGATGGACAAAGGTTAGAGATACCGAGTTTTACAAAAGCTACTAAAGCAATACTAAGTTCATTAGTCGAAAACTTTCCTTGATTCCAAACAACCTTCTTTCCACAAAGTCCAATAGAGATATCATCATACGATGGGCGTTCATCACGTGGTCTAGGTAACCGTACATTCCCCGACGGAATTTTGGTAATCCTTGAAATTAGTTCTCTATCAACAAGGAACCTATTCTTACCAATCATGGATTTGAATTCCATCTTGTCATAATTAACATCATGAATATTGTCATAGAAAACCCTTGTAAGTGAATCAAATCCTTGACCCAGACCATCAAAGATATTTCCAAGCTTGAATTTTGAAAATCATACCAAATCCTCTTCATGCCCACTCGAAAAGTCCAACCTCTTTTCTATAATAAAACATTTTGAAGCAATCCTATCAAAAGTTCTAGCAAAAGAATCATCCATAAACCTAATTCTAAGAAAATTTTGATCACAAGGAGAATTCAAGCTAGAAGATTTTGAGCTTTTAGAACTCCTTTTCATGCTTCTAGAAATCATCATAAAGAGATACACAAGAGGATTTTACTTACTTGAAGAGAACCTCAAGCACCCTTCCTTTTGATTTCTTCAAAGAAGCTTTAATGGTGGAGAAGCACAAACCTTAGTTCACGTACGTGGATGGAAGATGAGGAAAGAGAAGGTTCGTGGACCTCATACATATATATCCCTCATTCATGGGCTTGGGCAGTACACAAACCGTGACCTACATAAGACTTATGGGATTTTTCTTAGACCTTTCCATATTAAAGGTATGCAACCAACAAACAGAAGCAATAGAAAGATAAACAATCAATAACACAACTGTACACAACTCAAACCATTTCTTGCCCCATTTCAAGATATGTATAAATGGGGAAAGACAGTCTTGTTACCAAGAGACATGATACGCAGAGAGATTCTCATGCGGGTCATCTGGTTGATATGTGTGAACAGTCCCAGTAGTATAATCAAAATAATGATGATAGTCGGGACAGCTGGGGCTTTCTACCCTTCGTTTGTTCGGGCTAGAAGAAGAAAATTTCCGATTTCTGGGTTGTACAATATTAACACAACCAAAAACCTTTCCGGAATGATTCATAGACTTAACAGATTTAAGTTTTTCTAAGAATTTAAAAACGCCTTCGAACGCATTGATCAGATATTTATCAATTGATCCATTATGATAGTATTCCCCAAAGAGGTCAAGAGTTAATCTAGTGAGGTTTCATATCCTTGAGCGTATTGAGCGTTTTCTCAATCTTTCATTCTTTTTAATTTTTCCTTCTGATTGATTCTTAACATCTAAATCTCCCCCTTTTAGATGAAGTAAGATTATCATGAGATACCAGAGGTTTTAGCCATAATAATCTCTGAACAATCTTTAAGGAATTCTGGCGTGCGTTACAGATGCCAGGAGCAAGATTTCCAAAGAAATTTCCCATAGGGCAATTTATAAGGAACGAACAAACACAAACTTATTAGGTTTACCGTGTTTGCCTGCTCTGATACCAATTGAAAAAGCGGGGGTCTAACAACACCACCCAATATTGTTTTTAGGCAATCTGTATGGACTAACTCCAAAACACTTTTCTAGAGAATCAACTAGACAGTCAGAGTCAATCTAGATAAAAAGTATCTCAAGGAGTTAATATCTCAAACTCTCGATTTGATATTTAGTCAAGCAACTAGAAATCTGCGAGTCTTTATCAAAGAGAGATAACTTGGACGGTACCAAAGACCAATGTCCAAGGATCAATCAATATCAATCAACAACCAAAGGTTAGATTTCCAATTGATGATCTTAACGCACAA
>NW_020646242.1:0-4936 GCF_003573695.1 Papaver somniferum | reverse complement strand
GGAGAATATGGACCAACATAACAAGAATATAACATGATCTCATCATCAGGGTAATCATCATAGATTGGTGGTAGATTCCAATCCACGGCAACATTATTTTTCTCAACCACAGAAAAAGAAAAAATGCCATCAAACCTTGGGATTTCAAGCTTTAATCCGGACTCCAACGAATCTCGTGGATCATGTGCAACTCCTTGAAATCCTTCTTCCTTGTCGCCAAGGAAGTTTTTTTGTTCATCACCGGTCACTTCCTCCACTCGATGTAGGCTAGGACCATGATGGGGCTCTTGCTGATGATGCATTTCAGCCAATTGGAGGGTGAGCGCCTTAACCTTCCGTTCTAGATCATCTATTACCGCTTGCTCTTTCTCATCGCTGAGAGCGGCTCTTCGAACAACATCATAATTTCTTCCTCGAAACATGATGCAGGAGCGTTGCCTGTCTCTGAACCAACTGATGCAGGGCTGAAGCGTTGAATAAAATTAAAATCTAAAACCACATATTTCCGAGATACCACTCTCAAGGAAAATACTACTTTTCAATTAATCAAAATTTTCTCTTCTAATATGAAAACATGGAGCTCTTTATATAGATAACTCCCAGACAAATAATCAAAATACTTATTCCTTAAAATACAAGATTTCTAAACTAATATATAAAATCCCTAAATAAACAATTATATTTCTAAAATTTTATTAATAAATGAAAACGTCTTAACTAATTACAATGTATCTTTCTAGATAATTAAAATATATTAAATAATAATGAAAATATCCAAGCATATTTTCATCCCATGAATACTCCACCACTTTGGGTTTTGCCTTCAACAATGACAATGATATGAACAACTCCATTAATGGATTCAAGATCGGAATTCTTGCACTCTGAAGTTTCTGAAGTGCTTTAGGTTTGACATAGTCGCAACACGGGTTCTGCATTTATTGTCTATAGTCAAATTATGGCGATTCAAACCCGGAACACAAGACAGTTCTCCTAATCGGCAGAGAGGAGTCACAACTGCAGTTTCTCCGAATCTCCATGTTCTTTTCCCTTCAGTTCCGTTTTCCTGTTCTTCTAGTTTTATTTTCTCCAGCAACAAAAGAAATCAGACTGATTAATAAGAAAACTTTCATGAATTAATAAGAATATTAATTATTCAATAAGCAGAGAAAATAATTCAGCGAAGAAGGTAACGATGGGTGCAAAGAAACTCCAAGTCTCCCCATGTTTTGTGTGCGTTTAAAATCAATCTCCATTTAGAGATTATTCGGGAGTACTTGCACCAAACAGAGTCCCACAGAAGCAAAACTTTTGTCTTTAACCAAACCAATTGTTGCCGTTGTACATTCCAAGTATTCCACAAGATCACAGTGATTTCGAATTTCTTTTTCAACCAGATACGTACTCATAATCCAACATAATTCCACCCTCTTTTGTCGAGAAACTAATCGTCTAAAACTGTTAGAAAATGGGTTCAAAATAGAGGATGAAATAAACAAAAAGAAATTGTTGTACTCGTGACTTTCAAGGCTCGAATAGATTTCTTTTAGACGATTATTTCTACCCTCCCAATATCAATTGGCGATTACAACAGATATGCGAAATAATGTCTTCAGGATACAATGAAAGCCCTACAACATAAAAATTGGATTCAAAGTTTGCACCCCTTGACCCAATCAAGAACACACGAGAATAATTTCTGATGATGCTTTAGATGGAGACAAAACAAGTTGAATTGATTGTTAAGAATGGGAGAATGCCTTCACTATTTATGAGGATATTCACACTACAAGAATATGAGTATGTTGCCGCACCACTTTGCCACATATTTACCTAAGATGCGGCAATAAGTGGGTTTCACCAGCACCAGATTATAAGTGAGGCATAAAGGGTGACATCTTGCGACAACGGAGAATTGGTGAGGCAAAAAGTCACCTTTTTGCAATATAAAACTTTGTGGTGCGGCAATATATCATGTCTTGCCACATCACTATGGCAACAGTAGTAATATTTTAACTATGTTTTCTTTAAATTTTTTTATGAAACCTATTATAGGGACTCCAAGAAAAGAGTTTTGAGGGCTCCTAAGAATTTAAATATCCTACAATGAAGATAAGGGGACCTAATTCATAAGAAAAATACTAAAATACTCTTAACCTATTAAATATTGAAACCTAAAACTAATTTGTTTTCATTCCTCTCCTTTTAACTCTTCCATTTTCTTCTTCCCCATCACCTCCGTCGCTATTTCTTCGATTAATCATCAATTCTCAAAATAACTAATTATCGGTTAACACCACTTAATCTATCCGCAATGAATTTAATAAGGTAAAAATAAAAAAACTCATTTTATTTCATTAGTTTTAATGCATGGATAGGCGGAATAGATCAAATTAGGTTTTTGAAAAAACAATTTCAGAACTGTCTACGGTGGGAAACCCAACCGTAAACACTGTCTACGGTTCGGAAACCAAACCGTACGGACCGTATATTCTGGGTTCAAAAATCCTACGGCAATAATTTCTTGTCACACTGGTTGTTGCCACATGGTGTGGCAAAAGATTTTGATGTGGCAAAAAGCTTTTGCCGCAGGAAACATGGGTTCTTAGCACACAGTGATCGTGTTGCAATACACATTAAATGTCTATTGGAAATGGTTATGTCTTTTATGAACCATCACACCTATTAAAGGTGTCTCTTCATCTCCGACTAACATCCATTGTGTTTATTTAACACATAACACTTTTCCGTCATAGCGGCAAACTGAAACCGAAAACCATTTTATTTTTCTAAGAGATTGAAAATATCCAACATATTTTTCCTTGTAAAGATTGGCAGCAACAGAATGAGCAAGGAGTAGGTTGTGGCAAACTATATATGGCTCAACCCCTGAATTCCCATATTTGCAAAGATGTCGGTTAGAGCACCGACCTGGCGGTGTTAATCCTAAGCCATAACCCATATAAATAAAGGTCCAAGGTTTATTAATTGTGATCCAATGCTTGACTCTGTCGCCAAATTCTTTAAAGCACACTTCTGCATAATCCCTGAAATCATTGGCGAGCTGAGGACTCAAAAAACCACCATATTCGTCTTCGAGTGGCTGTGGCAGATCAAAATGAAACAACGTCGCAAATGGTTGAATTCCGTGGGATAAGAGCTCATTGATGAGGTTGTTGTAATAAGTGACTCCTTGTTTATTTACTCCTTTGCTAAGATGTCCACCCGATAAAATTCTAAACCAAGCAATAGAGAATCTGTAATTGTCCATACCCATCTCTTTGATAAGCTTTACATCTTCCTTGTAGCGATGATAAGAATCAACGGCCACATCTCCGGTGCTGTGGTCAGATATCATACCTGAAGATGTGTTGGCAAAAATATCCCAAATAGTTGTACCTCTACCTCCTTCTTTAGTTGCACCTTCATTCTGGTATGCGGAAGTAGCAACTCCAGAGATGAAGTCGGTGGGAAGGTCGTCCCGGAATGGAATTTTGTGCTCACATTACACGCATTCGAACCGGTTATAAGCACATTAACAAGGAAAAAGAAGAAAAATGGGTATATTATGTGACATGAAAAGATATTTTGTAGCGCCCCCTAAGCTAGCAGCTGACTAATCCAAGAGGTTAACTAAATGAAGAGACTCTAAAAACCTAAATTAATTATACTTAACATTCAATTAAGAAATATGCTACAAGAACTTAACCCAAAGCTAGCCCCGCTCAGAAATATATACATACAAGAACTCCTCTCAAATGATATACATACAATAGTCATTTGGTTTGAAAATAGAATATGCAACATAATAAACATAGCATAAGTAATCTACACACGCCTCGAAGCTTTCGCTGCGCAATTCTGATCTGTCGCTGAAACTGAAAGTGGGAATGGGTGAGTACATCATCCCTAAAAGGGTGCCCCGCAGGAATAACATTTAACTTTTAAGTAATCATTGGCATGATTTGAAAAACAATACATGTTTTCTCAAACGTTAAAAGATAACCAAACCACGAAAATAAATATTCATGTATATGGACCTAAACTCCTTCTTTAACTTCTGCGGTGACATTTACACACCTGATAACTTTCTGTGGAGACATTTACACGCCGTAATACTGATGGCTATTAAGAACCACCTAGATAGTCTGTGGGTGAATGTACACACCCGTAATATTGATGCCAATTCCACACCGAATAAAGCACAAAAGTAAAATAATGAAGGAGCGTATCCAATATACCATAGTTGGAAATTTTCATTTCCCAGAGACAATCATAAATACAAACAAAGCATTACATTTCCTTTCCTTTACTGATGAAGAGTTATTCCCTCGAATTATTCTTATTGAGACAATTGTACTCAAACTCCTCTTCACTTAACTCAAAACACCAAAAACCCACCAATTCTCATCATCATCTTTGATTCTCAAAAACCCTATAACAGAACCCTAATTTTTCAATTCTTCTCTGTGAATCGAAAAATCAGATATTAAATCTTCTCCTTTACGCTTAACATACAAAACCCATGTTCAATTGATCTTCTAGAATATCAATTTCATCTTCGTATTCTCTTCTGTAATTCTACTAAAAACCCTAATTCAAATATCCTCAATGATTCTCCACAGAATCAACTTCAAACTCTAATTAAACAGCAACCCATTCAATCTTCATCCAACAGAAACTCAGACTCGTCTTGATCTCTTCTTCATCTCAAGAACAGAACCTTAATTGAATTTCCCTGACTCACTTTCTCAATCTCTAATTGCTTACTTCTGTAATTTCCAACAACATCATCTAATTCATCATCTTTATCTTCATCAGTTGATTTACCCTAATAAAATTCTCAGAACATCTCTCGAATATTCGTGGAAGAAGAACAGAAGAAGGAGAAGAGGAGAAACAGAAGAAGAAAGAAGAACGAGAAGAAGAAGAAGAA
>NW_020646241.1:0-517 GCF_003573695.1 Papaver somniferum | reverse complement strand
TTAGTCATTTTCTTTCGTCTCTCTACATCACGGCTAAATACTGGTTTGCGCATCCTATTTCTTTTATCCATATATATTCTTTTTGATTATTCACGGTGACCATACTTATATAGGTCGGATACCCAGTAATCATGGTATGTGTCCTTTTACAAATATAAATAGCAAGTCTTAATTCCACCATTTGTAGCAATTTGGTTCATTCATGTAGTCAACTCCATGGATCAAACAACACCAACTATTTAAGATTTATTATACTCATATCAGAATGTGAGTACTGGGCCACACTTAGCTTTCGCTTCTATGAAAGTAATGAAGAGCTACTAAACACTTTTAATATACCACGGGCGCTAAATATACTCCTACTTGTACCCGTACGTGAAATTGTAGCAACCTGGATACTACCATGTTAGATTCTCCATTTGCAATCACTTGATTTTAGTCAAACTTTGCAATATTTTTATTCAATTTAACTGGAATTGTTATGTCAGTTAGCAGAGTGGTAGTCTTACTTAATCCA
>NW_020646240.1:0-958 GCF_003573695.1 Papaver somniferum | reverse complement strand
ACACCCACCAGATTACAAATGCATCAACGGATGTTTTAGAGCGTGCCGATGTTCATGGAGTTGCTTCAGCAGGAAATGTAAACTCATCGTCCACCTCTGTGAATGTGGAAGAAGCTACAGCTGACCATAATGAGGATCTTCAAACAAGAGAAGTTCCTGGCGGATTGATGGCTGTAGATGTTGCAATGGGGAATGTTGTAGAGGGTGTTGAAGTTGTAACTAATGCTCCTGTAGATACTTCAATGGAGGATGTTGAGGGTGTTAAGCTTGTAACTAATGCTCCCATTAAGGAATCATCAGGCAAAGAAGTTTCTGAGACTTGAGAAATCCTAGAAATTGTAGTGTACATAATTTGTCAGAAGCCTAGAAATAATTTTAACGAAAGTATTTGTGTATTTTCTGTGTTAAAGAAAATATTTGTCATGCAGCCATTACGAGACAATTGTGTTTTGTAACGTGCAGATCTAATGTCCATATACACACATTAAAATCAACCCTCTAAATGATTACACCTGCCCAAAGAGACTGGGGTGAAAAATCTCTAACAACGGTCTAAATTTCACGATCGGGTACCAAATATTTTCACGATCGGGTTACTTCTAAATCAACCGGAAACTCACTTAAAATACCAATAGCTGTAAAGTATAATGCAATGGTAATATCTTTATGGGGTAGGATCTGTTGACATGGTTACAATGACATAATTTTGGTATTTTAACGTCATTCTTTTTACCGAATCGACAATGAATTTGAATCTAGTTTTTTGGGGTATGCTCTGTTGATATGGTTACAGTGACATAATCTTGACATTTTAGCACCATTTTTTCTACCGAATCGACAATGAATTTGAAGCTAATTTTTCGGTGATATGTTTTTCTTATAAGCCTCTACACTCCAACCAAAAACGAGAGCATTTCGAGATGTGTACGACCACCATCTCCCATTTTGTATACCAACC
>NW_020646239.1:0-1360 GCF_003573695.1 Papaver somniferum | reverse complement strand
AAAGTAAGGACGGGCGGCAAAGAGGAGGTGAGACGACGACATTTAAGTCAAACTACAATTAAAACTACCGATTAGTTTTGTCCTCTGTCACCAGTCAGGCACAATATCTGATGCATTTGTTGGAAATGGAAGCAGCTAAACAAGTGATGCCAGTTGTATCTGTAAACCAGGATAATGATATCGAGGATCCAGCTGTGGAAGATATCCATATGGAGAGCTTTATTGTTTTAATTGGAGGTCCTGAATTCATTCGGATAGTTCAGTCACACTCTCTTCTGTGGGGCAACATGGTAATTTGAATTTTCACTCTCTCTGTCTCTGCGAGGCTTCTTAATCAGGTTAATATCACTGTTATCAGTTGTTTTGATGTCTGTTGACTCCTTACTGATATGCTCTCATGCAGGTCTGCTCGCAAGAAATGGAACCGGGAAAATATCTTTCCTCAGGTATATGACTTTGCATGCCATTGACGGAATCCTAAGTTGAGAGATTTCAGCTTCAGAAAGGAAAAGCTTGTCTAACTGCACTTCAGGTTCACCAGTAGCTTAGATTTCGTCTTTAATGTTGGAAGCAATGTGCTGATTTTCGTAGGATCCTGAACCCATCAAATGATTAACGTTACTGAGAATATTTGTTTTTGAAGGGAGATTTGGAGTCCGAGACTGCAGAAAAAAAACCCGCTGAGGAGTTGAACGAAGTTGCTAGCTGCTTCACAAAAGCTTGAACGATTTGTAGGCTTCAGTAGCTCAGGAAGCTTCCATTCTTGCGGTCAGTTCTCTTAAACTTTCATGATGTTGCTAGCCTTAAAAAGTTTCTCAACCACTGCAATAGTTTTATTGAGAATTACCACTGAGGTCTTGAATACGACTATTAGTTCTTATCTTGTTTTATTAGAATTTGTCCCTGTTAATATATGGAAGAAATTGACTTCTTAAAGAAAACAAAACAAACCATTACAGTAATTCATAAGGAATAGCAAGATAAGCTAAGCACAAAACTGGGCTTCTCTCTTAAACCCAGAATGCTTTTACCCTTAACTGTGTATTGGTTTTGTAACTTGCCAAAGATAAAATTGTTTCCAAGTAGTTCATAACATCAAGACCAGTATCGTGCTCTAGTCATGTCAGTACTGTTCTTATATCGTCCTGTTTCAGTTTTGTCGAGGGGTTATCTTCCTAACGTATTTAAGTTCACTCGAAACTCTGTTAAGTGAGACATAACTTAGAATTCATTTAGATGCATCTCTACGTAGCAGCCTACTGATTCTAGGAATTAGATTGTTACTTCCAAGTTGTCTTAAAAATACAATCTCACTATCACTCTGTTGAATCCAAATTGTTGGCATGGTATATCTGAAATG
>NW_020646238.1:0-434 GCF_003573695.1 Papaver somniferum | reverse complement strand
AAAGGGACATGCTGAGTAGAGTAAAAGGAGAGAGAATACCCGATTTCGGCGAAAGCAGAATTAAAAACTCCGTTATCCAAGGCAAAACTCCAACATATTCGGAGTCCAATGGATGAGCACAAAATATATACAAAAGGAAATTTAACTAACACATTATCTACAAGAAAATTTGGTTTTTTAATGGGATTGGACTTTTTGGAAAAATTTGGTTTTGTTGGGAAAAATTTGGTTTTGGCGGGAGACATTTGGTTTTGGCGGGAGACATTTGGCTTTGATGGGAAAAAGAAAAATTTTGGTTTTTTAGGGAAACATTTGGAAAACTTTGGTTTTTATGGGAGAAATTTTTGGTTTTTGAATGGGAGAGAAAATATTTATTTATTTATTTATTTTAAAAGAAAATAAAATTTGGTTTTTTTTTTTTTTTTTTTTTTTTT
>NW_020646237.1:0-1661 GCF_003573695.1 Papaver somniferum | reverse complement strand
TATCTTTGTATGAATATTCTTGCCTTTGTTCATATCTTCTTCTTCTCTTCGCATGGTTGGTCCTCGGCGAGATAACTCTGACATCTGATTTGACAAGTCTCTGACTAGGAACTTAGAGTGAGATTTTCTACCTCTTTACGCCCGACACGTGGAAAACCTATTTTGCATACCTACAAAGATGTGCATCGTAGTTGTAGAGTTTGAGACTTTGCGTGAACAATATTGAGTCAAAATAGTTATCTGGTCAAAACCAGACTCATTCGTCAGTGTGAGATTCTTTAAATCATGGGGATTTTGATTAAATACATATAAAATACACTTTGAGGGATTATTATTTTGTTTAAAGCGGAAAAGGGCTCAACAGAGCTCATTTATCAAGCTTCCTGGTGGAGGTTTGAACTGATACAAAGAGGTGGAGAATTGGCGTACATACTAAAGAAATTTCATGCATCATAATGATATAAAGAAATTTTCAAATTGTTTGCATGTTAGCGTATATACTAAAATCTTACATCAACAAAATCGTTAAATTGCATCATTTATTTTGAGAATTACAGATTTGATATTCCAAGAGACGTCTCTCGTGTCTCCCAGAACAGCTGTAGTCATGTTAGTTGCACCTCCAATCCTACGATATACCAAGTCTAGAAGCAACAAATTATGCTAGCAACGAAGACTTAGCATCGAATGTGATCATGGGAAGAGCCAAGATTTCTAATGTGGGGTACAAAAATTTACTTTGCGGTTACAATTTTTTCTTACAGGGTATATATAAGCAAAATTAGGCTTGTAGATAGCAAAACAAATTTGGTGGGGCTTAAATTAGGCTTCGGAGCCAGATGGGCAGGGGTGCAAATGCACACCCTTGCAATGGGATGGCTCCCCCTTGAATGTGATGGAACTGCATTCCAGAAACTTTCCATTATATTCTTGAGTAGAGGTGTAAATTGGGCTGTTCCAGCACGAGCACAACCCAGCCCAGCAAGCCCAGTCCATCCCAACACGTGATTTAGCCCAGCACGGCCCATCTCGTTAGTTTCGTGGGCTGTGCTGGGTTAGTCTAATCGGCACAATAGCAAACCACAGCACGCGACACGGATAAGCACATGGCTCGGCCCAGCCCAGCACGTTAAGAAAGCACGTCATAGCATGCGCAAATACACTATATAACAAGACATAATACATCACTTTTTGTGTATATTTCACAAAAGAGTCACTATTATAACTAGTTTTTGACATTTTACGCTGGCATATTTTTATAACAACACATATAATACCTAAATATTTGGAAACTATATGTCAATATCGTTGTTATAATGTTGTTACCTATATTTGACTAGGACATTGATTTACATGACAATCATCCAATTTTATATTTGATGGAGTATTTCTTTTTGTTGAATAAACTTGTTAATTTTACTTGAAATAATTTCAAAAAATAATATGTTGTCTATTTAGATTCTCGTAATAATGTCCGACTTAATGTATACCATAATTGATTTTAAATTGTTTATAACACGTGTGCCAGCACGGCATATCACGTTTATTCGTGTGTTGTGCTCGTGGCCTGTGTTGTGCCTAGCTTTTGACTAGTAAAGCACAACACGAGACAACACGTTTAAATCGTTGGCACAACACATCACGGCACATGACACGTGAAG
>NW_020646236.1:0-1725 GCF_003573695.1 Papaver somniferum | reverse complement strand
TGTTCACATGACATGAAGCCGTTTAAAAATCCCACCACACTTTTTGAGGAACTCTACAGACCAAGTTGATCCCCTCGCGGTGCCATACATTATTTTTTCTGTGTCGTCAGACTTGCTATGAAAGCTAAAGGGAACATGAGGAATCTCATTAAAGCTTTCATGGTCACTTCTTTCAGGTTGTCTGTTGGTTGTTCATGTTTACAATGACACGAATATTCATATGAAATTCGAATCACTGAGTGAAGAGCAGTTGATTTCCGTATAAGCATCTTTCATATTTGTCTCTCATCGTCATATCTGTACATGCTAATATTTGTGTATGTGCTCGGCGCTGTTTGTGCATCTACCATTCAATACCTGTCTTTAAGAACCTTAAGCATTGACCTTCCAATAGCAAGATTTTATATGATTCCCATTGTCACCTCCCTTCAAGATACGCAGAAGCCATTTCTTTTAAGTATCTACCTGGAACTTAATTCGTTGTCAGAGCTCTTATTGAGTTCGTGGATGCAATTGAGATTAACAGTCAGCACCATACATGGTGGCATATGATATTATGTGCATAAATGAAAGGAAACACACACGGTTTGTATCGAAGATCTGAATATACGAGCACATGGAATCTTGACAGCGTCAAGCTCTGTGCATATGTTCCCTTGTTAGCTCTAACAATTAGTATCTTCACATGCTCATTTGATATACAATCAAAGGTCAATGCTTCCTTAATAATTCTGGACCTATTAACTCGTGTGCTGTAACGATGTGAATGTATAATTACCAAAAGTAAATTTGCACAAGCACCATAAGAGAAGATAAAATAATGATGTAAATTTGAGACAATTGTTTTCGGTTAAAGTGATTTCTTGTATTCATTTACTTTGTTTTTCTTTTGTATATACAGTATGTACAGTAAAAATTCCATGAAGCATTTCCTGATAAAAGGTGGAAAATACCAAAGGGAGGTGAATATATCTACGTATCTATTGGTTGAGAATGTTAAGAAGTGAAACTCGGTTCTTGATCAAACACCGAAAGACAGATTCTAATCCATCTTCAAGTTCTTGAAGGTTCATCTCAAGGGCAGCCAGTGAAGTCTGAACTTCTTTTGCTTCAATCACTTTAGATTTCAATGCGACATCGATCTTGGTCACTTCATTGACAACTTGTTGGGTTGCATTTTTGGTGGCCAACTTTGAGACAAGTGACCTTTGCTTTGGTGCAGATAGGAAAGACAAGACAGATTCAAAAACTGTCAGAGTAGTTGCTTCAACTTCTGTTAGGACATCGGTGACGAGATCATTGTTCTTGTTAGTGTTTTTCTTAAGATCTGAAAGGCATTAATTTTTGAATGACTTTGCAGACTTTTTTCCTTGAGCTCATATATGCGTCAAATTCATTAGAACGCCTTCGAATAGATGATTGAAGATCCTGGGCAGATTGCTTCATCATAGACAAAACATCCTTAATGGTTGCACAAACATCGAGTACCATGACAGATCTGTCCAATACTGCATCTAAGCATTTTCCATCTTTGGTAGAAAGGAAATCCTGAAAACATTCGTACAAGTCCTTAAGATCAACCAAGTTGTTGGAGATGGATGAGGTGAGATCTGAGGATCTCAATTTGCACAATTGTGCATCAACTGCAGCAGCAAGTGGGTTAGACCTGGTGGGCAAACTGATGGAGCGAGCATGGTAAGCAATTTTGTTTGAGGAAGACATTGT
>NW_020646235.1:0-977 GCF_003573695.1 Papaver somniferum | reverse complement strand
CATAAACAAGATTTGTCTACTTAGAGCAGTTTCGAGTGTACATTCGAAAATATATACACTCGAAAAGATTCGAACGCTATAATTTAATTCGACAGGTGTCTATTTTGATTGAAAACATGCTAATGATCAGGACATGTTGGTATATTGACCCACATGATCTTAATATTTTATCCAAATTTTGAAGTCTAGGCCTCATAAACAAGATTTGTCTACTTAGAGCAGTTTAGAATGTACATTCGAGAAATACACACTCGAAAAGACTCGAACGCTATAATTTAACTCAAGAGGTGTCTATTTTTATTGGAAACATGCTAATGATCAGGACATGTTGGTATATAGACCCACATGATCTTAATATTTTATCCAAATTTTGAAGTCTATGCCACATAAACAAGATTTGTCTACTTAGAGCAGTTTCGAGTGTACATTCGAAAAATACACACTCGAAAAGACTCGAACGCTATATTTTAATTCAAGGGGTGTTTATTTTGATTGAAAACATGCAAATGATCAGGACATGTTGGTCTTTAGACCCACATGATCTTGATATTTTAGCCAAGTTTTAAAGGCTAGCCCTCATAAGCAAGATTTTTCCACTTAGAGAAGTTTCGAGTGTACATTCGAAAAATACACACTCGAAAAGACTCGAAAGCTATAATTTAGCTTAAGAGCTGTCTATTTTGATTGGAAACATTCTAATGATCAGGACATGTTGGTATAAAGACCAACATGATATTGATATTTCAGCCAATTTTGAAGTCTAGGCCTCATAAACCAGATTTGTCTACTTAGAGCAGTTTCTAGTCGAACGCTATAATTTAGCTCAAGAGATATCTATTTTGATTGAAAATACCGAATAACGATATCTAGTGAAGTGTCTAGAATTTTCCTTTGAAGGTACGTATAAATACAACTTCCGTCGGATATTTCACCATATTAAAGATATTATTTGCACTTAAACATATAAAGATTTACTT
>NW_020646234.1:0-669 GCF_003573695.1 Papaver somniferum | reverse complement strand
ATGGATACATCTTATGATCATGTTTTTGGGATGAGGAGCTAAACCCCATTAGCCAAGGCGACGGAGGAAGCCATTGTTCCACATTAATTGGTATAATTCTAATTTTACTATTTATTTGCAATATTATTATTATTTGATTATTTGCATGGGATTGAATTGAAATATTAGTTCTTATTGAATAGTTGTGAATTAATTTGATGAAGCATGCTGGGTTTTAAATACTTTTGATGTTTTATACTCGTTGATTACAACTATTACTTCAAGAATATATTTGAGGCAAATATTAGAATTATTTTTAAAGATAGAATTGCATGATTTTTATTTAGAGTTTATCAATTAATGGATCAATGGTGGAATCCTAGTCTTGGTATTTATCTCCAAAAGTTTGAACTATTTTATTTATTTGCATGTTTAATTTAAATCTAGAAAAATTGTTTTCTTCACAAGTCCTAAAGAACCCTGTTTACCACTACAACTACAATCACTATTTGAAAACCATCAAGTTTTTGGCGCCGCTGCCGGGGATTTGTGTTTAGGTAGCATTTTTTTTTTTAGATTTTTTTTTTATTATTCTTGTTCTTCTTTACGTTTTTGGTTTTTTTTGTTTCCTTGCAGATTTTTGAAGTTGGAGCGAGAGATAAATTTGCCAAAGCTTGTGGTGATTTACTT
>NW_020646233.1:0-550 GCF_003573695.1 Papaver somniferum | reverse complement strand
ATATCACTTGGTTGAAGAGAGTTGATACCAAACAGATTTGTTGTTCCTTTACTGTTTGGAATACGAATCAAAGGAATTGTTCCAAGTACAGACTTGTTTACAGGTCGGCGGCGTGGGAATACAGACAGAACTAGGTGAACTATAGGTTTAGTGCTTGGTCTCAACTATACGAAGTTGGTATATTTTGTATAGCGGCTTAATCTTGAGAGTATTCAATTCTGGACAAGGTCCCGGGGTTTTTCTTCATTTGCGGTTTCCTCGTTAACAAAATCTTGCTATGTCATTTACTTTATATTTCCGCATTATAATTGTTTTATTATAATTAAAGTATATTACACAAATGTTAATTCCTATTTACTTGATAAGAAATCCTATTGTGTGTGGTTAAGTCCGAACCTTTTTATCAAGTAAACATACTTCATTGTTGTATTGTTTCGATAACGTATCCACAGACGATCAAACGAAGTGTGAACCGGTTAGTTGCATTGTCTCGACTCAGTCCATAGACAATCACTTTCGGAGAAAGGACTTATAGTAAGGAAAAGTTTTA
>NW_020646232.1:0-571 GCF_003573695.1 Papaver somniferum | reverse complement strand
ATTTTTTTTTGTTTTTAATTGTTTTACAAGAAACAAAACTCGTTTTATAAGAAAAAACCTAAACCTAACTTGATTTGCAAGTTAATTTTCCTATAAATACAACTCGAAAAATACATGTTTCGACCCATGCCCATGCGCGTGTACCAAGTCCGTATCTACTTGAAATTATTTTTTCCAAGTTTTTTAACTTGATAAATAATTTATTTAACAGTTTTATTGATGGAAAAATTCTTTTTTTTGTGTTTAATTGTTTTACAAGAAACAAAATTTGTTTTATAAGAAAAAACCTAAACCTAACTTGATTTGCAAGTTAATTTTCCTATAAATACAACTCGAAAAATACATGTTTCGACCCATGCCCATGCGCGTGTACCAAGCACCAAGTCCGTATTTACTTGAAATTATTTTTTCCAAGTTTTTTTACTTGATAAATAATTTATTTACGAGTTTTATTTATGGAAAAATTCTTTTTTTTTGTGTTTAATTGTTTTACAAGAAACAAAAATCGTTTTATAAGAAAAAATCGAAACCTAACTTGATTTGCAAGTTAATTTTCCTATAAATACAACTC
>NW_020646231.1:0-1476 GCF_003573695.1 Papaver somniferum | reverse complement strand
TTAAAAATTCTATATGCAAATTATGGAAATACTCCCCCACACTGAAACTTTACATTATCCTCAATGTAATTGAGTCATCCAAAGTAAAATAAGGTGGGAAATAAAAATATGGTATGCAAAACTAAGAAAAATAAAACATAAAGATAGAAATACAAAACCGGTGGGTTGCCTCCCATTCAGCGCTTGATTTATCGTCCTCAGCCCGACTTAGCATTCATTCACATTACTCCTCTAGAGGGAGCAAATCACGAAGCTCAAGGGAATCTACATCAACCTTGTCGCGTGGAACCTCCCATATACCAATAATCTGAAAATCTGGTAGTCCACCCAGAAAACAATCTGCAATTCTAGTAACAACTTCACACAATTATTAGCATAAGGTGTAAATATAAATAATGAAATTGCTATTTTATGGAAGTTTCCCCCACACTTAGTCCTTTCTACACTCGGAAGTGGATATAGAACATAAAATATGGGAACTTCTTCGGGTTCCTCTCGGTGAACCTGCATAATGCTAGAATCAAACACATCTAGTGGTGCGTAATTAGAAGTAAAATAATACGTTAAAACATTAGAAGCACAAAACTCCAATCCTAAGTGATGTGGATCAAAATATTTAGAAATATGCAAAGGATTAGACAAACCTTCCGCAATATCTTGTATTACAGGATCCTCATCATTCTTAAAGAATTGTAATGGATTATTTACTTCATGTGTATCGTGGTCCTCTATCAAGCTATTTAGCCATTCTTCATCGGTTTCTGCTTCAACTAAAGTTTCAACATCATTATAATCCTTGGCAAGCTCAATTGGGTCTTCCACAACTTTAATCAATTCAGTTTCACTCTCAATCTCAATCTCTTGAACAATTTCATCATCGGAATCAGAATATTTTCCTATAAAGTCTAGTTCATTTGTGCAAATCTTAGGGTCTTCCGTATGAGTCTCCGGCGATGGAATAATTGAGTTTACTTCCTTCAAATCAACCGGCCTAAAAACATTGTAATCCGGATATTCTTCATAACATTGATATGCATTTGAGTATGTTATACCGTTCACAACAATGGTTCGGTCATTCCAAGGCTCCTCAATTTGAATAGGCGAATGATCATTATTACGATCCGGAGTTGGAATAACTTTATCACTATTACATGGAATTTCCAAAGGTTGCTCATCTTCAAAATATTCTTTGTCGTCCATAGGAATTTTGGAATTGTTTTGGTTTTTAGGCCATACTTCTTCCTCATCCCTATTTTTACCGAGTTGAGAAATTTTTTCATATAATTTCTTTGAATTCCTTTGAATTTCTCGATGTGATTCCTCCTACTCATCATACGTTTGAAGTGATTCTTGCATCATGGTGCATATCTGTTATGCAAAACTAGAGAATTTCTGATCAAAAGTATAACTATCCTCCCGTCCTTGTTTGCTCCCTTACATACCCGTCATAAGTTTGTTGATACGCATGAGAGTACC
>NW_020646230.1:0-1527 GCF_003573695.1 Papaver somniferum | reverse complement strand
CAGTTGCTAGGAGAAAAAAGTATCAAGGACTAGTGTTAACTTTTTTTCCACATTTTTTCTTGATTTACAACATTTTTTTTGCCAATCTAGCAGTTCAATCTAGCCTACAGGGGTTAGCCTTATAATAGCCGATATATCCAGTGTATCTCCACTCACCGCCAATGGTATATACTTGCACATGTCCTTTATTTTCTCCGTGATGATAATAGATTGTAACAACCTTGTATTTATTAGTTGAAGGACAATAGCCAAACCCGCTTGATAAACAACCAGTAGGAACCCCCGTGTTTGATATATCCCTGGGAAACTCAGAGTACTTAATTAAATTCTGGAAGAAACACAGATTCTCCAGTTAAGGGTTGCAAATTAGAAAAGGATCTATGTCTTGGGCATGTATATTATATTCTCCCAAGCAAACCAAACCATTGCAAGACCCAACCATGATATTCCTCGGGAAAGGTTTTGTAAAAAATCTGTCGGGCTCTATTTTCATAAGTGTGTCGTAAGAGTTGTACTAGTAGTTGATCTTTGCATCATCATACGCATCTCCATAGAAAAGTTATCTCTCGACGTGATCGCCACCAAACTCAACTCCCCAAGAGAAGGCTAAAAGGTAACCCTCTTATCAGTTTTAGAACGGAGGATTGATCTCCAAGTTGTGCATACACGTTTGCCATGCAAAGCTGCCTTAATAGGTAATCGAGAAAGTATGTTTACTAAGACATCATCGCGAAGATTCACCATGTTGCTGCTGTTTAAATTCTACAAGATAAAAAATTTAAGGCCTATTTTTTTTTGAGGATTTATACTTGAACCATTTTCTAGGGACCATGGTTTTTTTGGGGGACCATGGTCTTATTAGGCCAACCTCCCTATATTTATAAGAGGTGTCCTAAAATTAGGTAAGTACACATTTACCCTTTACTTTAATTTAAATTAAAACTAACCTAATAACTATATAAATCTAATCATATATATCTAATATAAATGAATCTATTAACCAAAATCAAAAACAAAAATAGGGGAATCGAAATTTTTTTAGCTTTGAAAAAAAATTATCCTCTTCTTCTCTCTTTGTTTGACGTTCCTCGTTCGATTGAAAAATGAGTATTAACCATCAAAATGAGTTGAAAATGGAAGTTGCAGAGAGAAGTTCGGCTACGAATTATGTGAAAAACTTTGTCGAACTAACCGAACCTAGTGGAAATGATGAACATGAAGAACAGTTTGGCTGTTTCGCAAAAAAAAAAATCCCAACCGAACCTTAGTTCGGTTAGTAGCAAAAAACATTTCCCAACCGAACCCTAATAGTTCGGTGAGTTGCTAAAAACATTCAAAAAATGTTTCTTAACCGAACTTTAAGTTCGGTTTGATCGTAAAAAGTTTTAAAAAATTTTATAACCGAATTATTTACTGGTCACACCAAATATAGAGTTCGGTTTGATCGCAAGGAAAAATTTCAGTTTTTGTAACCGAACTTCTTACTGGTAACTAATCATTACTAATCATACTAATCATTACTAATCA
>NW_020646229.1:0-2028 GCF_003573695.1 Papaver somniferum | reverse complement strand
GGCTGATCCGGATGAACAAGATGATGAAAGATGTTTTTACAAAAATCTCACAAAGATCAAACGTTCTCTCTCTAGAGAAGAGTGATACAGTTATGCAGGAGAATTGGTTGGTTCTTGCAATGGTTTGGTTTGTTTATTTATGCGCTCCCATTGTTTCAATGTAAATAATATTTTTTGCATTATTAATCCTCTTACCGGAGAATACTTTAACTTTCCAGCAATAGCCAACAAAGAGGGTCGAATAGCCAGTGGATTTGGTCATGATCCTTCAAATAACAATTACAGGATTGTTAAAATTTGGTACCCTCCAACCAGTTGTAGCTTAGAGGACAAGGGATTCGTTCAAGTATATACTTTCGGAGGAAAATATAACAGTGGATGGAGAGATTGTTGTTTTTGATTTGGCAGATGAAAAATTCCCATATCTCCCAACCCCATGTGGGAGCAAAGGTACTTTCTCAACCCAGCTCAAGTTGTTGGGAGGTTATTTGAGCATCGTGGGTGAATGCAATGGGCGTATAAACATATGGTCGTTCAAAGATAATGATATCATTGTCGAAGTGGGATATCAATCTTGGAGTTGGAGTTTAGAGTTCACTATACTAACTTTTCCTTCTCCTGAACATGATTATGGTGGCTATGCATGTGACATTGAAATCTATGAGGTTTTTTCCATTACTAAAAATAATGAGGTTCTCTTATGGCACAAAACACATATATATGACAGCGGAGATATTTGTCCAGTACTCCTTTGTCGCTATGACCCCAAAACTGACATATTAAACAAGGTTTTGCATTGGGAAACTTATGGTCTTAGCAAATTCCAGGGATTTCCGCATGTCAACAGTCTAGTGTCATTAAAATCTCTGGGATTAGATTCAAAGACAACTACTGAAGTCGCAGCAGATTCTGAGGATCACCAAGGAGGAGGAGGAACTAGCATTTTTAATACTGCATTTAATGGCTGAATTGGTAAGAGGAAGAGGTGAAGCTAGGGTTTTGTTTCTTTCTTGCCATAATATATGTTATGATGGATTGTTGTTCTACATCTGGCTTTTACAAGGAAACACGAATATGCCAGCATAATTTTGGATTTCGTTTTCAAGTTCTAATTGGTTTGTATGTTTAGCTGTTTTCCTTTTCTAAGTCGTATTTCTTTAAGAATTATCAAAGCCTATAAAATAACGTCTAGTATTATAGAAAATGATATCCAACATTTTTATTTGATTAGTACAAATTTATTCTTACAAGTTTTTGCCAAATTTATCAGCTAATATGGGAGATCTTCCTGCTGATATTCAATCATAAAATTCTATCAAAACACGTTAATATGGGAGATCCTTCTGCTGATATCCAATCATAAAATTCTATCAAATGTCTCTCGCGAGTCCGTTCTAGAATGCAAACTTGTATCCAAACTTGGAAAACTATCCTTTCTCATAGAAATATTGTGAGTGGTCTCCTCCTTTCTAGACATCGGGGTAGATGTCCTTTTGAGAAGAGTACATATGGTAAACTTCGCTTTGGATACAATGATGAAATTCTTAGTCACGCACGGCGGGTTAAAGACCATCGTGATAGATGTTTCTGTTGGCGGAATGCGGAAATGTGATGGGTTAATGGAAATGATTTAGGAAAATAAGTTGGTTGATTGAAAAGAGGAGGCTTTAACTAATTGGAAATGAAAATGTTCAAGGGAATTTTAGTGTAGCTTTTTGGCTCACTCTACTTACAATAGTAATAACTTTACTTGCTTAGCTCTCACTCTCACTTCACTCACTTCACTCACTTGAGATTTGGATGGTTTACAAGTGAACTATTGTTACCTATTTATAGGCTTGTACACCAACCACTTACTTCTCTAGATAGTTCTATCTAGACTCTTCTTTACACTCTTAACTTAGACATTACAAGAAAATTCTAGAGAAAAGAATTCTCTAGATAATATTTGATGTAAAGAAGGCCTAAAAGATTCTAGCATGTAATGGGTTTTACTTAGTCTAGATGATTATTGGGCTTTACTTATTG
>NW_020646228.1:0-975 GCF_003573695.1 Papaver somniferum | reverse complement strand
CCAATCTCCAAATCTCCAAATTCTTGCTCAGCGTCACCTGTGGGATTTGGGTGAATGATAGTTACTTCCAGAATGGATCGATATCTCCAAGAGAAATGATATCTTTGTACCCACCAAGTTATGTTTACAAGGGAGGCCGAGCCAAGTGTCGGTTGTACAATTACACTACATCACCTTTCCAATGATCGGCATTAGCTCTAAACTTTATAAGTTCTTCCATCATATGCTCTATCACCCACCATGATACTTGGTGCGCTACCCCCCTTAGAAAATCTTTGTCTTCTATGAATTGCATCATAAAACAATATTTACTTATCTCCATTTGAGCCACTATTTTTCTTAGATCATTCTCTGCGTGCTCATGAATAGCTTCTTGTACCATAACTACCCTACCATTATTCTCTTCCAGAATTTTTTTCAAACGTCCATGAGACTGCTCTGCAATGCTTGTAGACTCATTTTTAAAGTTTTTGCATCTTTTGGTCCATGCCTAAACAAACTTCTGCTTCCAAGGATTCAACCAAGTATCTAGGAAATAGTCTACCAGCTTCTTATAATATGTGCTCCAATCATCAATAAACTTCTGCAAGTTAGCATAATACTTGACCTCTGTCTTCGAATGAACCAAATAGTCCCAATCCGTGCATAAATCCTTCCATAGGTCCCCCTCTTCGTCGTATTTTTCTTTTCTTTCCTACTCTCTTTCGCTCGCTCCTTTTTGGAAAGTTTACTTAGACGCTCGTCTTCCTCCTTCGAACGTTGATTACCCTTCTTAATAAGGATCTTTTGGATTTGATTCTTGCAATTAGATAAAAGATTGGTTTGGATGTGCCACATACAAAGAAAATGTTGAGCTAGTGGAAAAACTTGACGGAAGGCACTCATAACTGCATAATCCCAATCCGTAAATATAACCTACGGTGTCTCTTCTCCACGGTAAATCAACCTCACTTGCTCCAACGCCCAAACATAATC
>NW_020646227.1:0-486 GCF_003573695.1 Papaver somniferum | reverse complement strand
TGATTAGTGAGTTGTTCCCAAGTGGTGATTGATTGTGGTCTCAAACCGTAAAACCATGTTTTGGCCCTTTCCTTTAAAGAAAATGTAAACAAACGCAATTTCAGAGAGTCTTCGGACATATGATCAGGTTGCATAGTCCGACAAATTTGTTCAAACTCTCTTACATGAGTATAGGGGTTCTCAGAATCGAACCCTCGAAATATAGGAAGTATTTGTATCATGCTTGCATTTATTTTAAAAGGGTTATTGGTTTGAGGTAATACAATACATGATAATGGAATTTGTATTGATGGATACATGTATTCATGGAGAGCATGAGGTTGGTCCATTTTGAAATGACAAAGAGCCCACTATTTGGTTTTTAATGGGTTTTCAAAAAATTTGGTTTTCTATGGGAAAATTTTGGTTTTGATGGGATATAAAAGAAATTTTGGTTTAAAAAATGGGATCAAAAGAAAATTTTGGTTTTTTTTTTTTTTTTTTTTT
>NW_020646226.1:0-1435 GCF_003573695.1 Papaver somniferum | reverse complement strand
TATATTAGTTTGTATGAAGCTCCTGATCAATGTCAGAACCAAAGGAAAGTGAAATAGAATGCTGTCGCCACAGACAATGCAGGCACACACACAAAAAACAACAATATCCATCAAAGGTAAGAAGCAAAATTTGAACCTCACATGCTTAATTGATCAGTTGACACACTAGTCTTATTTCCTTCCTGCAAATTGACTAGACTGACCGCATTGTAAGCGGCATACGCCTATTTTTGAAGGGTTTCTCTTTTCGAAGGAGGAACCCAACAATATTTAAAACCAAAATTTTTAGTCTAGGACTTGGCTAACTACCCAGTTCAGGCAGCACTGTGTGCGTATGGTTCCTCTGCACGTTTTAGTCTTCAGGACTTGGCTAACTAATGCTAGTTTCAGGCAGCCAGCATATTGTATGGTTCCTTCGCACCTAAACAGGCAAAAATATAGAACCACCTGCAGAAACAGCAAACACTTGACATCCAAAAAAGTTTCAGGCAGCATATACAGAAACTAAGACTATACCCCGACAACGCCAGTGGCAACTTACACGAAGTATGTATACTTGGAACTAACTCAGTTTCATATGAGATTCTATTGAAAAACCTTGCTCAGAAATTCAAACACTGAAATTCATTGAGTTAAGTGAATCACCATATCAAATTCCAACTTCCTCATAAACCACTCAGTTTCTAGTAAATCCAACCATGAGCAAGTAATATGCATAAAATGGTCATTTTTCTAACTTCATCATGAACTAATTGTGATCAACTATTTACGGATGTTCCGAAGAAACAAATTAAAGTCCTTTTACAGGTTAAGGACCATCCACATTTTTAATACATGACAATAGAATCAGCTAAAGTGTTGACACAAACTCGTACTGATTATGGCAAACTTGGTGAGAAAGAGGAAACTAGGGGTAAGCCTTAAGATTCTGTTTGTTCCCAACACTAAAAGAAACTCTTAACTAAAGCAGTGCGTTCTTCAGCATGATATTGTATAGACAAATACATCAAAATACAAACACAGTTTGGATTTCACTACTTCTACTATCTGAAAAGATAGTTTGGTATAAGTATTCCAAAGATAGTTGGCTGAGTTTTCTATTCTCTCCACCAACCAACCACAAGAAAAAGATCCCTTGCTTTCCCCAACCAGCAAAAACATTTCCTTATCCATATTGTGCACTGAGAAAGAAGTTGTACTTAGCACCCTGTAGTTGTCCCTTGGTTCAATCAAGTGTCCAGTGTCTACTTGCAGAAAGAGTCTATTCTTTAGAGTTTTACAACTCAGGCTCTCCTTTTATCTGGAATTGGTACCCATGGATTGTACATTACGAGCCATACGGTTAAAAGCCTCACTGTAAGTGTAATATACTTACGGTGTAGTAGAGCCTGCATTTCACTGGACTCATAATCATCATATAATTGTTAACTTTTTC
>NW_020646225.1:0-511 GCF_003573695.1 Papaver somniferum | reverse complement strand
TGTATGCATTATATGGACAGAAAGTAACCGGCCGGGATCATTCAATACAACGGTATGAACACTATACCAAGGCAAACCCATGGAAATACCCCTTTATCAAAGAAAAATAGATACTATGTTACTTTATCGCATTGGAAAAGACTCTTCTTATGCTATGGACCTCTCCTTTTCAATGGATTATCTCGGAGCAAGGGTGCATTTATATTGCATTCCGTTGGTAATAACAGAAAAATTCTGTTCGTAGGAACAAAGAGAAGCAAATCTATTTTATACCCGATAAGCACCAATACGCAATGGTGGGATGGGTCTCATTTTAGATGAGTGAATTAGAGATACTTGTTCATGATTTGAACATGGCAGCTCATTCATAATAAATTTTTTTTGCATTCCGTCTTCTTCGATGAACTTTACAATTTAGGGATAAAACCCGAAAACATAAATATTATAAAAAAAGAAAACCCATTGTTACGTTTCCACATCAAAGTGAAATTTTAGTACTTAAAAACCTTTT
>NW_020646224.1:0-1423 GCF_003573695.1 Papaver somniferum | reverse complement strand
ACATAGAAATGCAATTTTTACTAGACGTATTGCCTTAGAACATATCAATTGTAATTAAAATACATTTTTCAAACCTTTTCTGTTAAAGATGAGTCTATCTAGTTTACAATTTATTCTCAGAAATCAATTTTCGACTTATAACGAAATGTGTAGACTTTTTCGAGTTAACGTATATAAAATTCAACATTTTTATGAACTCTTTCTTTTTGTGTTGGCTTTGTCTTTCTATTTTGCCGGGGATTCGATGGGTGCACACTGAAGTTATGCGCAATACGAAATCCTTAATAGGTGATGGTAGGGAAACTTCTTTATTTTTTGATGTTTGGTATGGTTCTGTAACTTTGGCTGAGGTCTTGCAGAGAACTGACCTTGACAGACGTGCGAGAGTTAGTGATATCATAGTGCAGAATCAATGGCATTTGGAGGGAGAGCATATGCGTGAACTTGCAAGTGCTGGTGTGGCTAGGGAGAATTTACCAAGAAGGCATATGGGCAGTGATGAGAGGATTTGGATGCCAGATCTAAAGGGAATGTTTTCTGTCAGGTCTGCAAGGGATTTGGTGCGCAGCAAGTATCCTTTGCTTCTTGAAGCAAATCTGTTGTGGAGGAGGGTGGTGCACCCGGCTTTAGCAGCTCAGAATTGGAAATTTGTTAGGGGAGCTTGTGCAACTCTGGACAAAGTTAAGAGTAGGTTCAAGATTGCTCTCCCATCTCGGTGTAGTGTGTGTCAGATTGAGGAGGAGTCCTTGGAGCATATTCTCTGGAGATGTAGTGCTGCTAAACGTGCTTGGCAGTGGTTGGAAGGTATTTTTCATCTTAAATCTTGTTATAACTTGATAGCTTCTAATAAACAAGCAAAAGGTTGTAGTCGAATGGTTAAAGATCTGTGGCTTGTCTCCAATCTGGTGGTGCGTTCAGAACTGTGGTTTCAAAGGAATAAGATGGTTTATGAGAAGAAGAAACCTTGCTGGAATTTCTTCAAGAAGCGTGTGTTTAATTTCATTCATGAATACTCAGATAGAATGAAGGGGTGTATGCTTAACAGGGTTGAAGATCTGGATATATTGGATTTTTTCAGAGTTAAATGCCGTAAGGTGAAGATGTTGGAACATGTTGAGTGTCTTTGGCAGCCTCTAATGCAAAATCAACTCTTGTTGTGCTGTGATGGAGCTTCTATAGGTAACCCAGGGGTGGCCGTAGCTGGAGTGGTGGCTAGGAATTCAGCTTGTGAAGTGGTGGGAGCAATGTGTGTTGGCCTTGGTGTTATTTCTAATTTTTTGGCGGAATTATATAGCATTCTGGCTTAGATTGGGTAGTTCAATGGGGTTACAGAGATGTGCTTGTAAGGACTGATTTTATGAGTGTTATAAATGCTTTGGAAGGGAATAATATACCATGGTTTGCAAGACAGAGATGGTATGAA
>NW_020646223.1:0-884 GCF_003573695.1 Papaver somniferum | reverse complement strand
TTTTTTTCTTGTAATGTGTCGTTCTAAAAATCCAACTTGTAATGGTTCTAATCTATGTATTGGATTCTTCATTGGTGTTAAAAATTTGTTTTCTATCTTTGAATTATACATTTTTGTGCATTCCACAATGGCACTTTTGGTATCCATCTAACTGTTGTAGTTGCAGGAAAACCTACAACCACACTCCAATGTATCTAGATTATTTCTCAAGTAATCATAATGAATTCTTTATTAACTTTTAAGGATTATAGTTGGATACAGTGAATAATAATGACTTTACTTCCTCTTCAAACAAACTTTCTCTCTCCTAGTTTTTTGTCTAACACACCCTAAAAGATCTCTCTCTCTCTATGTGATGACTTCCTTCCTTTATATAGCAATTCCTCATAGTGGATGACAACTAAGAGATCCACTATCTTCGGAATCACTATGCGATACATTCGCTCATTTACAATCACTCATTCTCGCACAGACTATACCTCTCAAAGAACATCACACTTTACTCGTGATCTTGCTGACATCATCCAACACGTCACTTCAGCTTTGCCATGTGCGATAGTCCTCGCTTACATCAGATAATCCTTACTTCGCATACTTATTGATATGTGCGATATTCCACTCCTACATTTTGCCTCTTCTCATTTCGTTTACATTGTGAAGTGAGCGATATGAGAAATTTCCATCCTATAATATCGCATGTGTATGTCTTTTCGTATTCTATCTTGCCGACACTCCTCCGGAATTCCAGTTTTCCTTAATTACGCGTGCATTTTTAACCAATTATTATCTGACACGTCATTTTAACCGCCTGTTTTTATCCGTTCATTCCTCGCATTAATGAAACCTTGAAAAATGGGACTGATTTTTCCTTATATATCTTCTTT
>NW_020646222.1:0-2242 GCF_003573695.1 Papaver somniferum | reverse complement strand
AAATTCATAAGAAACAAAAGATTAGTGAAGAAGAACAGTTAATAACCTTCTCTGTCAGAAATCATATCTCTAATCAAGGCTGTATGCTCAACTTGGAGACTAACATTTACACCTAAATCTTTTCTGGCATCATCTAAGATTTTCGCAGCCCAAGCAAATTCATCCTCATTACTTATAAGAAGACGAGAACGAATTTGGTTTTCTCTTTCGCAGAGCTCGATGTTCTTGCAGGCTAGCTTCATCTCGTTCAATTTGAACTTCAAGAAGCGTCTCTTGGAATTTCGCCAAAGCCGTACACCTTGATAAGAGATGCGATCCTTATCATCTATGAGACCGCTAATTTTGGTTCTTAACTCATTGGTTTTCTCTTTAGAATCAAGAATGAGACTCTTAAATCGGTTGGCTAAGACTAAACTAGATCTATGGTCAATTTCTAAGAGGCGAAATTTAAATCTAAGCTCATTCAGAGAAAGAGATGAAATTTTATCATTTGAGAAACTATTTAAAGAATTATTAAGACGCTCAATAAGGGTATCATTATCCAAGACATTAGAAAATGAACGAAGAATGGTAGCTTCATCAGAAAGACCATAAATGTCTGCAAAAAGGATCAATTAAATAAGGTAAAACAACAGTATGAATGAATGAAGGGAAAGGAGAAAAGTAACATATCATAGAAATGATTATTAGCTTGCTGAAGACTAGAAATTTTGTTCTTATATGAAGAAGAATCAATTTTTAGTTGTCTGTTTTTCTCGCGAAGGCATTTGACTTCAGATTCCAATTCTTCATTCTTTGTGCGAAATTGAAGATTCTTCTTTTCAAGATTTTCGCGTCTCCTCTCTAGATCTGAGGCAACAACGAAAGAAGCTTTTCCATCCTGCGAGAAAATATAAAAAGTATTAATATAGAAAGAGATTTTAATTTATGACAATGAAGAAGTAAAAGGATGAAAGTATACCAGACTATTAAGAGAATGCAGGAAGTCGGGAGTCACTGATCTAGAAACTCCACGAAGAGAACTATCACCATCCAGTAAAGGAACATCGCAAATTGTAGCGAGAGCTTTGCAGGTATTAGCGAATTGGCTATCTCTCATTCCTTGCAAAGAATCAGAAAAGAGGCCAGAGAGATTAGCCATAGAAGTTTCAGGTGGAGAATCTTTTCTTACAGCAAGGTCATCATTATCCTCATCATTCTTGTCACTTTCGGAATTTTCATGAGAAGGAATAGTTGAAGGAGAAGAAGAACGGATTTTCTCTTCTTTGAAGGAGGAGCAGTTGATTTTTCCCTACGAAGAGCACCTTTGCCTTTATCACCAGTCTTCGCAACATTGGCATGCTCTTTTATTTCAGCAATAATCTTCACACACAAATAGAAGTAAGAAATGGAGGCAACAATATATTGTTCAAAATCATAAAAGGATATTTCTTACCTCATATGTGTATGAGTGAAGAGATAATAAGGTACTAGCCTTCCCAGTCCTGTTATAACTATCTTTCAGTTTTTGGATCTGTAAAATGTCGCAAGGGTCAGCGAACAAATGAATAAAGATAAATAAAGAAATATAAAATAAGCGAAACTGGAAGAAACATACCTCTTTCTCCTTCTCGGTCCAGGAGAATACCCAAGGTTGATAGGTAGCGAGATTCTCAGGAAGAATATTTGATCCAGCAATATAAGGTCCTTTTAGCATCAAGGGAAAAACACGCCATTTATCATCTTTGGATTGGCGAGGAGTTGTGTTCTTACCGGAATGCCAACCAATATATTGCATAAGCATTTTCGCTTCATCAATGTTATCTTTCCTTTTCAAACGAATACCCCAGCGAGTATTCTCTTTCTTCATAGAGATCAATTCATAATTTTCAAAGAAGCTCGCTACTGTATATTTCTCAGTAATTATCTCCAAGTCTGCGAATTTAGGATCCCTAAGTTCTTTGGAGTACAAAGATCCTTTACCAGCACCACAGTTAGCGAACTCTAACATCAGACGGATGCAATCCCCACTCAATTGAAAGATAGCTCGCGAAAATCCCGAGTGAGCGAGAATTCATAAAATAGGGGAAAATCTGGATCATAAAGAGGAATGGGAAGACCTGCGAGAATTTGACCTAGCGAAATTATGATTGATTGATCATCACAATATTGATCAGAAAAAAGTTTGATAGAAAGAATTGACTTGGCACTTTCACCAGGAATGGTAGAAAGTGTGAAACCTTTCTCTGCAAGATCTTTTTGG
>NW_020646221.1:0-927 GCF_003573695.1 Papaver somniferum | reverse complement strand
GAAGTGTGTAGACTTTTTTGAGTTAATGTATAAAAAATTCAACATTTTTATGAACTCTTTGTTTTTGTATTGGCTTTGTCTTTCAATTTGATTCAAATAGATGAATATTGTTAGAATTTGGATTAGTTCTGCCTGGTCTAATCCTCGTGAGTTGTTTAAGAAACTTAAAGTGCTGTAACGCTCAACATTTGGCATAATTACTATTGAAATCGGTAAAACTGGCTTTTTTATAGCATATTATGGAATTTTCCTAAAATCTAAACACCATTTCCATCAAAATAGATCCCTCCTTAGTTTTTTTACTAATCCCGGGTCATTGGTTTCAAACAGGATATTTTCCTGGTATATAGGTTTTTCTTTTTATAAGTTAAAAATTATATTAATAGATAACAAAGTTTACAAGAAAAGTTTACAAGAAAAGAGGCTTAAAGCCCCAAAAAATTATAAGCTTATAAACTAGTATTTAGGAACTACCCTTGAAAGCGCTCTGGAACTAAAAAACGACTTTTAAGAGCTGATAAACCTTAAAATCTTTGTTGAAAACTGAGGACTATGTGATGTAGTGACATCGTTGTCCCTTTTCCCATCCAAATACAATCCTCTTGAGTTGTTTAAGAAACTCAAAGTGCTGTAACGCTCAACATTTGGTATAATTACTATTGAAATCGGTAAAACTGGCTTTTTAATAGCATATTATGGAATTTTCCTAAAATCTATAAACCCTTTTTACATCAAAATAGATCAGTCAATATTTTTTTTACTAATCCTGGGTCATTGGTTTCAAACAGGACATTTTCTTAGTATATAGGAACTACCCTAGAAATCGTTCTGAAAGCGCTCTGGAACTAGAAAACGACCTTTAAGAGCTGGTAAACCTTAAAATCTTGGTTGAAATCTTAGGACCATGTGACGTACTGACGTCGTTGG
>NW_020646220.1:0-320 GCF_003573695.1 Papaver somniferum | reverse complement strand
AAAAATGTGAAATGTCTAATAAAATTCTAAACTCCGATTTATTCACTAATTGTGCCCTATCTTCTACATACTCCATGTTTGAGAAATGAGAGTTGTTGATTTTCATTCACGAGGTTTTAAGTTCCAATCTTTATACCATTGCCATCTTCTTTCATTGCTAATCTCAAATCATACACTGAGATACTGTTATTTTCTCATATGACCACCTGTTTACACAAACTTAAATCCAAAGTATAAGCATAGCTCCCTTCATTGTTTACCGGTAAATCATCCAAAATCTATCTCTCATGTAAACCCCAATAATCGTTTCCTTAAACCTT
>NW_020646219.1:0-739 GCF_003573695.1 Papaver somniferum | reverse complement strand
GCCAACAATAGATGCATAAAGAAGATGATTCCATGTATCTGGTACCCCAGCCACACACCAATGGCCACAATCACGAAGCGTCCGACCTTGATTGGTATAATATGATGGATGAGCATCTTTTCTTAGTTGTGACATGGTTGTCACGTCCAATAAAATGACAGGATTCGACATTTTACTTAACACTTCCTTGAGTACAGCAACTCCTGGTTCTGGAATTCCAGGATATGTAGTACCATTAATTGGTGTCGTGTGATCTGCACAAGTCGTGTGTGGGAAACCCCAATCCTTGCCCCTACAAAAGAAGAATTAGTCGCAGTTTAGATATACATGACATATTAGAAACCATCTTGTTAAAAATCAGCTCTCTGGGAGTGTTATACTCTTTTTAGAAGTAGAAAAGCCATAAGTTAGGTTGAGAATTTTTTTTTCTTTTTTCGAGAATTTTCAACAATTTTTTGTTTTGTTTAATTTTTTGTAATTTTTTCTTTTTTTACTTCTGATTTCTAGAATTGACTTTTCAAATATTTATGGCGCTGATATCCAAATACCCTCCTATTCAACGGTGATCTAGAACAAAAATATAAAAATTCCATATGCAATAATACATCCAGAAAATAAATCGTAGAAAACTTACTTCGGATGCGTAGGAGAAATTCCTTGATAGAAAACTTGAGTTTTTTTGGGGTCAATATTTTTGTCAACCCAAGTTGACCAAGTTGTTAAACCTTTTGCAAAAGCA
>NW_020646218.1:0-671 GCF_003573695.1 Papaver somniferum | reverse complement strand
ATACTTTTGTGTATTCTTTAGAACCATCCTATAAAATTTACCAGTTTTAGTTTATTATTAGATGTTTTAAATAGTTTCTAGCTGTCCAGGTGACATCTCTTAATTCTTTAATCTTGAAGAACTATTAATTATTGATAATAAGCCTACTACGAAACTTAGCAGCTGCCTATACTTTTTTGTATTATTTTGAACCATCCTCTAAAATTTACCAATTTTAGTTTATTATTAGATGTTTTAAATAGATTCTAGTTGTCCAAGTGACATCTATTAATTCATTAATCTTAAAGAGCTATGAGTTATTGATAATAAGCCTACTACGAAACTCAGCAGCTACCTATACTTTTGTGTATTCTTTTAAACCTTCTTCTTAAAATTAGCAATTTTAGTTTATTATTAGATGTTTTAAACATTTTCTAGAGGTCCAGGTGACATCTATTAATTCTTTAATCTTAATGAACTATGAATAATTGATAATATGCCTACTACGAAACTAAGCCGTTACCTATACTTTTGTGTATTCTTTAGAACCATCCTCTTAAATTTACCAGTTTTAGTTTATTATTAGATGTTTTAAACAGTTTCTAGTTGTCCAGGTGACATCGTTTAATTCTTTAATCTTGAAGAACTATGAGTTATTGATAATAAGCCTACTACGAAACTTAGCAACTGCC
>NW_020646217.1:0-978 GCF_003573695.1 Papaver somniferum | reverse complement strand
TTTTTTTATGGACATCATGAGGTTCGGGAAACCTAGTATGAAGATAATCTTGAAAGATGGTTGAGGCATGGATATCAAGTCCTATGTGAGGGGACTTTCTAAGAGTTAAAGTTACGACACTAGGAAAGTGATAATCACCCCCAAACTTAAAGTTTTCAGTGTCTCTAGATAGACTAGTCTCAATCTCCCTAATTTCTAGATCATCAGATTCTTGGAAATGGTCAATTTATTCTTCTAAGTTATTATCTGGTAGTGCATCTTTACTCATTTCTACGGGTCTATCTTCTTCGTCTAAGATTATTGTTTCCAAGTCGCTAGACTCTAAAACAACATTTTCAGAATAAACCCGTTCCTCTAAACCACCATCATATAAAGGATTATAAGAGAAAGTTTCTAGTAAAGGCTCATTAACTAAGCTGTTAATCATAGTTACTTCCTCCGATCCACTAATAAGTTCATCAAATAATGGATTGTCCAATACTCTGTAGGCTAAAGGATCATGAACTACATCGTCTAAAACGGTGGTATCCCTAATCAAATCCTCTTCCTTTTGAATAGGTGAATAATCATAAAAATTATTTGGATTTGAAATAGAAATAATATAATCATTATAAAGCTCAATTGGATTAATGGATTCCTGATCACTATGCCTACATATTTCAGATTCTTCATTACTGCTATCCTCATCATCATAATAGTACGAAGATGATTGAACCTTATCTAAATAAGTAGTGTTTTTTATTCTAACCTCGTCCTCTAAATTAGGCCTATATTCACTATTGACATCAAGGGTAAAATTGGAAACACTATTTTGGAAATTTAGATCTTTTAGAGAAGTTCTATTCTGGGTCTCTAACAAAAGCTTTTGGGACGACTCACATGAATTCCTGACATAATCTAGGAAATCAGGTAAAGAAAGTTTACTCATTGCATTATTTTCGTCCATAACTAAGTTATTCATTTCTACGAACTTACGTG
>NW_020646216.1:0-450 GCF_003573695.1 Papaver somniferum | reverse complement strand
AAATTATCATGGTATCTACTCTATACTCCCAAACCTAAACTAAACATTGTCCTCAATGTTTCAAAATATGGAAAGAATTAAAATGCAACATATGGAAAGGGACATGCTGAGTAGAGTAAAAGGAGAGAGAATACCCGATTTCGGCGAAAGCAGAATTAAAACTCCGTTATCCAAGGCAAAACTCCAACATATTCGGAGTCACAATGGATGAGCACAAAATATATACAAAAGGAAATTTAACTAACACATTATCTACAAGCAAATTTTGGTTTTTAATGGGATTGGACTTTTTGGAAAAAATTTGGTTTTGTTGGGAGACATTTGAAAAAATTTGGTTTTTTATGGGAAAATTTTGGTTTTGATGGGATATATTTGAAAAAGAAAATTTGGTTTAAAAATGGGAGCAAAGGAAAAAAAAATTTGGTTTTTTTTTGGTTTTTTTTTTTTTTT
>NW_020646215.1:0-1653 GCF_003573695.1 Papaver somniferum | reverse complement strand
CTACCTTCCATGTTAAATTCTGCAATATTGCGCCATCTGGGACTCGAACCTGAGACCTCCTGGAGCGCATGAAACTTTGGGAAACGGGGATGAGTAGCTGAGTTAGGGGCATATTTTATTATTATTATTATTATGAAAGGGAGCCACTGAGGCATTTATTATTATTATTATTACTTGAAACTAGTTGGAAGCCTAACACGACATACTACTACATTAATTGAACAGGTTGCTGTGCTAGCCTACCAGCGGGCCTCATGGGTAACCTTGCCAAAGGGAGCCGAAACAACGGGATGGGGGGCAAGATTGTGTCACAAGGGGGACATGTCAACGGTACCTTCCATGTTAATTCCTGCAATATTACGTCATTGGAGACTCGAACCTGGGATCTCCTGGAGAACATCAAACTTTGGAGAACAGGGATGACCAGCTGAGCAAGGGACCGTTCTTATTATTATTTATTATTAATACGCCTAGATTGTCGGTATAAATTACAGACAGTTGACGAAAAACACTCCTAAAAAAAAGAAATGAAGAGAACCACACGTACGTACAAGTACGAACGCATTTATTATAGATAGTAGGTCTAGTGGAAACTCCACATATAGACTTTATTATTATATACCACTTATAGAACAGTGGTGTTATTTATAGTTGCATATTTATCCGGCGGACATATCCATTTGGTAATTTAATCAGAAGCACAGAGGTGAGCGTTCAAGTCATCAGTGATCTGTTGGAACAAAACCAAATAAGGAATAGGAACTGGAGAATCCTCATTCATCTTCTCGTAACCCACTATCCACTTCACGATGCTTCCATGTCCGTGAGCCTTTGGATTAACTGTAAATATTACATCCCACTTCTTGTAATCATTCATCAAGTCTCCTGCTACCCCACTATGATGTATCGTCCTTGTTTCATCATCATACACGGTTTTCTCCTTGATAGTTAGTGGTTTACCCTCTACGTACATAAACATAATTAATATAACCGTAAACCAATTCTAAGCGCATGTTAAGAAGGGATGGTAAGAAAATTAATCAGACAGTTGGGATGTAACCTTACCAAGTATATAGCACCACTCTTTGACACAACCAGAAGTAGTTCCATGTCCTTCAACAGCTTTGATGCTGGTGCAAATATGAGGGATTGCGGTTGGAAGCTCTTCGTGGTCCTTAAATTTTTTGTAATACTTGTCGGCGTTGCAGTTAACCTCCGATTCAGTAATAAGTTTCCCTACTAAACCTGAAATGGTATGGTGATGAGCCATTGATGATAGTTGATACTGATTGTTTCCTTAGCTCTAGATATTAGGTAATTATGATCGTGATGAAAATAGATCTTACCTGAATGAGTTTATATAGAAACAACCAGCTATTGGAATGAATTGGATAAAGCCGATGACTCAATAATAGGCTGTATTTCGGGCAACAATCATTCAACTCATCCATAATATCTGCACAGAAAGAGATTATGAGACAAGAAAAGATTTTCTCAGTGTAGTTAGAAATGGACCTTTAACCACAAGTATTATGATGACTTACTTGTAGCAAGGCTACTTGGATTCAAATCCAGGGGTGGGTGTTTTTCTGACAAAAATGTCCGAAGAATGTTACACACACATGTCTTGGTATTGGAATGATAAACGGCTGT
>NW_020646214.1:0-2153 GCF_003573695.1 Papaver somniferum | reverse complement strand
GGGTTAGATGAATGCAACTTTCAGTAGTGTGACCATTAGCTCTACACCATTGGCAGGTGACGGACATTTGTGGAGGAGGACCAAGAACAGAAGGTGCAGAGGAGCCACAACCATAATTCAAATTTCCGCGACCATATGGCCTAGTGTTGGGATGAAAAAAAGTATTGTAGCCCCGTCCATTACCATTATTCCATTGGAATAGTTGGTATTCCATCACCTTTATTGGAATTGCCACGACCATCATTATTCTAATTGTTCCAGTTTCCACGACCACCATTATTGCCATTGTTCCAGTTTCCACGACCAGAACCACCACCACGTCCACGAAACGAACCACGGCCACGAGATGAACCACTAGGATTGAAATAGGAGGATTGACCATGACCAACAGACGGAGCACCAGCAAAGAAAGAGGTTGGATTTTGTATTCCGGAAACATTGTGTTGGAGGTTTTGAAGATACCGCAGATGAGACTCATGATGTAAGAGTAAAGCATGCAGTTCAGTGAATGTTGGTAGGGTTGTTCGAGCAATCATAACAATGTATATACTAGTCCAATCAGCACCCAAGCCGCGTAGAGTAGTAGATACGAGCTCAAGATCAGAGACGGGTTGGAGAACAACATCCAAGGAGTCATAAATTTCTTTAGTCTTCAAGATATATTCAGAGATAGTAGAGTTACCCTTTTGAATGGTTGAGAGGTTGGCTTTTAGTTGGAGTATACAACAGGGTTGATGGTTGCATAAGTAGTACGAAGATATTTCCAAACTTCACGAGAGTTTCCACGACGAACGCATTCAGATTTGAGAGGTTCAGTAAGTGAGCAGTTGATTCAAGAAATAATGGTTTGATCGATAACCTCCCATTCTTCATATTCAGGATTAGGGGTTTGTCTTCAGTGACTGCATCGATGAGCTCTTTTGAGGGTACGACAAACGAATCTTCAAGATACTTATAGATTCTTTGAGATTTGAGAATAGAGACTATTTGAGATTCCCAGAGAAGATAATTGGTTATGTCCAAAAGAACTATTTTGGTAGAGGAAGGTAAGAAAGGTGCTTTCTCTGAAGTGGACATGATTGAGCCAATGCTGATGGTTTTAGAAGCAGAGATAATTGGAGATCCTGTATGAGATGATTGATAAGTAGTAGAAGACATAGTTGATGATGTTGACATGATGAAAACGATGACAAAGGAAGAAAAGAGAAAAAGAGGGAGTCAAGCAAGGGTTTGAGAATTTTTTTTTTTTGGAGGCTAGGGTTTTAGAGAGATCGTTCTGGCTCTGTTACCATAAACGATTGTGAAATCTCTATTAACCTTGTAGGTTTACGAGAGATGTATATTTATAGTATGCTATATGGATACAAGATGTTGTGGACTCAAATACAGACGGACTGGACTTACATATGGACTAGCCTAAACATATATATTCTACAGTATGGAATTTTTTTTTTGTTTGAACTGAGGTTGCAAAATTTGTTTTGCGTAATTGATTGAACTGTGCCTTGCAACTTGGATGTATAGTCTGTCAGTTAAGATCATGATATACGACAAGTAATTATTATATGTCAGGAACATATATAATTTGACAATGGAAACTGAAGTTCTCGTAACAACCAAATGCAGGCACGCAAGAGAGGATAGAGAGGAGACATTTAATTCTTCATGTTCCCTTGACAGTAGAGATGATTAACTGCACACTTCTGGTAAGTTAAAATATCATCTTACTCCATCTGTTTGCATGCTTGTTGGTAGCTAAATCTAGTGCATGTATAAGAAAACGCAAGGCTGTCCAGATTCCAACTGTTGGAAAACGTAGATACCAGTCACTAGCTCACAGAAGTGAACAATCAACCATATGTGTATCATCACAGATCTTTCTAGGTAGTAATCCATTCATGCACGTAGATACATTACACATCTGTTTAGCGATGCTATACAGGTGGTAGGGGACACACTATTTGTCATTAATGGGAAACAATGCAGAGACAGTGGCGTGTATAGCGTTCCACCACATGAATACGGCCCATCCCTGTACTTTGAGCCTGACTACAAAAGGAACACCTGGTGAGAGCCAATAACCATCATCAAATAGAATTCTTCATTAACTTGTATATCTAATCAAAACTTCTCCAATTTCTTCTAAATAACGC
>NW_020646213.1:0-328 GCF_003573695.1 Papaver somniferum | reverse complement strand
TGCTCATATGGTTAACCTTTTGGGTTACTATGTTGAACCAACATACACGTACACGTTTGGGAATGGTTTTCACAAACCCAGTAAACGTCTACCCAAGTGTGTGTGACAAGCTAAGTTTTCGATATAACGGTTGAGAAATATTAGCTTGAATCTAAATCACGTTTTCATCTAACGGTGAATATGGACTGCTTTGTAACTAAGGAAAAACCCTGATTTGAAGGCTATATAAAGGAGACATCTAGCATTGTGCAAAACTAATCCCCACACGTCTCTGTGATACTAGTGCGCTCGCTAGAGTCGATTATCCTTTAACCTTTGGTTTTCTTCT
>NW_020646212.1:0-376 GCF_003573695.1 Papaver somniferum | reverse complement strand
CCTACCCAATTTTAATCAAACCTGCATTTGCACGTGCACCGAAAAGAAAAGAACAATGTCAAACTGATATTATGTAATGACCCGTCCCTCCACCGATATTGTCCCCACTTAGCCACTGCGGTTATCCGGTAGTGTGGTTTTTTTTAACGGGCATCGCTGCGGTTATCCGGAAGCAACTTCCCAGGAGGTCACCCATCCCTGGATTGCTCCCACCCGAGCGCGCTTAACTGCAGAGTTTTCTTCCAACTCTGGAGCCAATTGTGATGAAAAGACCTCGGTTTTAGGAAATGACAAATCATTACCTATATTCCATTCGGCCAACCACTGCCGAATATCGGGGTATTACAATACCACCACCTTAAATTGGAGCCGTCCT
>NW_020646211.1:0-376 GCF_003573695.1 Papaver somniferum | reverse complement strand
CCTACCCAATTTTAATCAAACCTGCATTTGCACGTGCACCGAAAAGAAAAGAACAATGTCAAACTGATATTATGTAATGACCCGTCCCTCCACCGATATTGTCCCCACTTAGCCACTGCGGTTATCCGGCAGTGTGGTTTTTTTTAACGGGCATCGCTGCGGTTATCCAGCAGCAACTTCCCAGGAGGTCACCCATCCCTGGATTGCTCCCACCCGAGCACGCTTAACTGCATAGTTTTCTTCCAACTCTGGAGCCAATTGTGATGAAAAGACCTCGGTTTTAGGAAATGACAAATCATTACCTATATTCCATTCGGCCAACCACTGCCGAATATCGGGGTATTACAATACCACCACCTTAAATTGGAGCCGTCCT
>NW_020646210.1:0-634 GCF_003573695.1 Papaver somniferum | reverse complement strand
AGCTCATATTCCATGAAATGTGACATGTGCAAGACAGTAGAAGCTCACAACAAAATGGAGATGTCAATCTAGCTATCAAAGGCACAATCCTAGCACTGATAACAAATAAAGACATGTGATAAGAGTGTAAAGTGTATCTACACATGTGTAACGAAATATCGGATGTTATGACTACTAATCACCAAGAGATAGTTTCTCAGGCTAAGAACCGAGGTCGAAATCTAGCTAGTTGTACAGACTTTACGAGAATTGTGAATGAGTTGGAGGTATTTCACAATTTCTCGCGTTGTACATCAATGGCATGCACCCTTCCTTGCTTATTACAATGAAACAACAAAATGACTCTTTACATGACTCTTATTTACATTTACTACTCTCTTTTTATTTTTGGACAAGAGAGAATGGAATTGATAAATACTTGATTTTTTTTTATTTATTTATTTATTTATTTTTTTGCTCAAAGGAAACACTTTTGATACATATACAAAAGGAAACAAAAAATTACATGACACTTTGCAAGAGGTAGCCCTTTTTGATGCACCCAGTTAAATTCGATGGTTGTTTTTCTTAATGTAACCTCCACCTTCTATCCCAACCAACCAAAGAACAAGCTAGTCAAGTTTCATTCAGTATT
>NW_020646209.1:0-952 GCF_003573695.1 Papaver somniferum | reverse complement strand
GTTCTAGTTCCATCCAACTCGGTCTTATATGGAAATTGTGTCTCATAGAATTTTACATCTCTAGACACTATAAACCTTCTTGTGTCGAGATCGTACACTTGCCATGCCTTCTTACCGAATGGATATCCTAGAAACACACACCTTCGTCCTCTACTAGCAAACTTATCTCCTTTGCTACTTTGATCATATACATAACACAAACATCCAAAGACCTTCAACTGTTTATATAGAGGTGGTTTTCCAAACAATACTTCATATGGTGTTTTATTATTTAGGATAGGTGTAGGAGTACGATTGATCAAGTACGTCCCTGTCAATGCACACTCTCCCCAAAACCGTTTCGGCAAGCTTGCTTGAAATCTCAAAGCCCGCGCCACATTCATTATATGTTGATGTTTTCTCTCAACTCTTCCATTCTGTTGTGGAGTGCCTACACAAGACGTCTCAAAGACTATTCCACTAGTCTTAAAATACCCACGTAATGCATTAAATTCCGTACCATTATCACTTCTAACAATTTTAATATCCTTGTTAAACTGACGCTTCACAAGAGCAACAAATTCACGAAATATTGATTCAACTTCTGTTTTATTCCGAATTAAATAAATCCAAACACCTCTTGAAAAATCATCAACTATTGTTAGAAAATATTGTGCTCCACATGATGAATGGATCTTATACGGGCCCCATAAATCTATATGAACTAAATCAAAAATACAATTCGATTTACTCAAACTACTAGTAAAACTGCTTCTACGATGTTTTGCCCGGGGACAAATATCACAAGCATCATTATTCTTCTTAATTGATCTACTCACTCCTTGCAATTTCTGCAAGACTTTTTCTGATGGATGTCCCATACGCTGATGCCACAACTCATATGAATCTTCATGCACAGCCATAACTTCAACATGCGGCACACCACAGAAAATATATAGTCCACCTTGTCTCT
>NW_020646208.1:0-1449 GCF_003573695.1 Papaver somniferum | reverse complement strand
GACAGTTTTGAAAAGAAGATGCTCTTCAATTGCGGATTATTATCTGCCTGAACTGTGATGTGCCCAAGTATCCTATTCCATAGATCATATCTAATAAGTCAACACTAAGAGTGTAAAAGTTTTGTTTGGCACCCACGTTCCAAGTAAGCTGACATATGCTATGCTTCTTCCTTTGTTGTCCATTTGACTTGTTTTGATAGCACGACCCCCGTCCATATGTTTTGATGAGTCAGATTCTCGAGTGCACGTACTTCTTTATATATATCCACATGAATCACATGAAACTTTTCTATCATATTAGATAGACAAACACCGCAAGTCAGTGAGATTCGGCTTTGTTGGATAATAAAATAGAAAAGGTAAGGATTGTTATGAAATCTAATGTGTTTATTTGATTAGTACAAAACAAAACTAGGCTAAGTTAGTCTGTGCTAGTGGTGGTTAGGATTTGTCCAGACAAAGATAAATCAAGGATTGTGATTCTCCTGACCACCCCTACAACTCGCACGCGTGGCATTAATTCCAATATTATTATGAATGAAAAATGAATACTCAAGTCAAGATATGGATTTTTCAAAAATTATAACGGGGAGGTTCGAACTCATGACCTATTGTGTCATAAGAGTGGCCTCTAACCAGTGTTCCACCTTGGTTGGAATTAATAGAAAAAAGATAAATCAACTGTGGTGGTTTGTTCAACTTAAATATCATAATTTCTTTATTAATTAGTGTTTCACTAATTACACATAATAAATAATCTATTCATTATCAAGTGTTTTATTAATTAGTGTTTCACTTATTGCTCATAATAAATGACTAATCATTTTTTAATTATAGATGTTTTCTTAATTAATTATAATATTTATTTCTATGAATAAGTAATTTTGATAAATAATATCAATAGACATTTTTGGCGACAATGAGTAGTAGAAGAGGTGGAGGCCGAAAGATTAGTGGTGGTTAAGGGCGGCGCCAAGCACAATTATATGTATTTTTGTTCTTTTATCAAAAAATGGGATGCAAAGTCCATTTTTCACATGTATCCAACTTGCCAAGAGTTTTTTCTCCCTCTTTCCTCAAAATCCTGGCTCTGCCCCTGGTTTGTGGTGGAAGAAGTAGTGACGTTGAGTGCTGGTGAATAGTGACGGACAATATTAATTTTATGTTGTCGTTACAACATCGATAACATCGTAGCGTGGAAGATGTGGTTGGTTGTTTTTAACACTTTTGATAAAAGAAGGTACCATATATTTCAGGGATGATATCATACAAGATAATATTTTCATGATCGTAGTTGGATCACCCAAATGGTACCCCTGTTATCTTTGGTACTATATCGTATAAATCATGATTTTTTAGTGTTAAAATAAAACTGATTGCAATACAAAAAAGAATATATACACGGAAAAAAGATAATGAAACTAATCAATTGACGACATTTTGTTCAAT
>NW_020646207.1:0-760 GCF_003573695.1 Papaver somniferum | reverse complement strand
GACCACTCGGAGCGCATTCATGCAATTTGAAGAGTATATGAAGTTTACATGATTGTTTTGAGCTTCGGGTTCTTCATATGGAGGATTGGTTCCTTCATTTTGAGCAATAGGATCTTCATTTGCATCATTTATCAAAGCTTCCTCTATTAACATCTCTTCATCAAACATCCAATCCATAGGATTAGTTGAGACAATCTCACCATCAACACAATCATGTATGTTGTTTGAATCTTCACCTACATCATTTCCTCCACTAGAATCACTCATTTCAAATAACCTAAATTTTCCCTCAAAACTCACTTTCTTCCTCTCTCCAACACAAAAATACAATTTTTCTATTATCAAAATTTAATCCTTAAATATGATTTTAATCTAACTAAATTAATTATCAATTAATTAGCTTAACTTAATTACCAATTAATTAGCTTAACTTAATTACTAATTACCACTAATTATTTGGGATAGTTTAGCCATTTAAAAAAATTGGGGATAAGGGACAACCTCCAATTACTATTTCATGACCTTTTTTGTCCTGTAGCTAGAGGTCCCCAATTATTTTCCTAGGCCCCCAATTTAGCGGTGATAATAATTTGAGTTTTATTCTGGTTTCTGCTTCTGGGATTGAAGTGTGCACAAATTTGTGCACCTGGCAAGTCTATAACCATCTCTCCTATTTTGTAGGACTTACTGTTAGAGATGAATATATTTTAAATGAAGGTTTAAAATTCTACATGTCATTAAAAAATAATTTTTCCACCTT
>NW_020646206.1:0-936 GCF_003573695.1 Papaver somniferum | reverse complement strand
GTATATCTGGATCTAGATGCACAGGTAACAAGTTCGTGTAGGCCAAATGGATAATACTGTTTCAATAGTGATTAAAAGTTCGACTAATCTGCTCTACTCTGGGGAAATATGACCACCTTGATGAATTTTCTACACCACACACTGTGGTTCCTGCTATATTTTCTTTAGGAAAGCTGGTCAGCGTAGAGAAAATGAATATATACTGATACTAGAATCTGTTTTTGTTGAATACCTATGTGACAATAGCCGTGTTTAAGGCAATCAGAGGTAACTACTAGGGTTCTCAATAGTATACCACTCCCAGTAGCCTCCAGCAACATCGGAGTCTACAAGGAGTGGAAGTGACCTAACAAGTCTATTATTTCCGAAGGCATGCGTTTTATCTTTCATCACCCTTTTCTTTGTCCTGCATGTGAGGGTCGCACATAGGATTCTGTTATGAAAGGATAAGGTGATAAGCTTAATAGAAGGATAAACTAGTGTAAGTAATAAATTTGAAGAAGTGGTCTTACTAATTTAGAAACCAGAATTCCGAAATTGATTCTTTTAGTGAAAGATAGAATGCCCGAAGTTGTGAATGCCAAGAATGATATGGAAGAACAATTTGAAAGGGTTTTTGTGGAGGAGAAAACTGCACCTTGTATACAGTTTACAGGGCAGAACTACTAAATAAACCAAATTATCTAATTGATTGTGATTGGTAATTTTCTTTTGTATAGTTTTTAATACGTTAGGGTAACAGACAAAATGATTGAAGATAGTTGTCCATGTCAATTTTGGGAATATAGGCCAAGTGGATGTATTATTTTGCAACAATCTGGTTTGTGGTGTGTCTGGTGTGTGGTGTTTAAGTATGTGAGCAAACCAAGCACATCCTGAAGTTATAATTACCAGTGACTAACAAATCGATTTCCTACTTTTGCTTTTTTTTTTTTT
>NW_020646205.1:0-7322 GCF_003573695.1 Papaver somniferum | reverse complement strand
ACTTAGACATTTATAGCATCTTAATTAATTAAGTTAACGTAAAATAAGGCATCCGAAAGATATTTTCCGGAATATCGTTGGAAATCCCAAAGTAGACTTCGAGCTCCAAGTTACAGAAAATGCCTTTTTGGATTGCAAAGCGATAGCCGGATAGTAAAAGTAGTGGTACTCTAATGTAAATTATTCATCAGAAAAAAAAATGTTCAATTAAAAGGCATTAAAATATTTCTTACTGATGAAAGGCGTAAGAATTCCTGTAAACTGTTCCGGTGGGAATGAAATCTTCAGCTTTGTTAGACGTGTAATTGCGTGTGAGAATTGCTTTTCTAATGGCATCTCTAGCTCTTGCAAGGTCATCTTCAATCTTTTCGGCACCTGCAAGTTTCTCCTGCAGATGAAACAAATATTAACAGTAAACAAGTAGGCGCGCACAAGTGAAGCAAAATAAATAAATAAATCAAAACAAAGTACATATCGCATAAAGATAAGTACTCACTCTGATATGAATTGCATTATGTGTTCCATCAACAACGGAGGTAACCGAGAGGATTCCACTATCATAAGAACGTTGAGACAACACATATGGTCTTTTATGCATAATGGAAGACAAAGACGAAGAAGAGAAGAAATCAGTGTTGATAATGGAATGGTGATCGTAAGGAGAAATGTACGGAGTAAGAAGAACAAGAAGAAAAGTAGCGAGGATTATCAAATGCGTTCTGCAACTTATCACAACCTCTGCCATGTTTGATGACAATACAATCAAGTAGGTTTCATCCAAAGAATTTAAGAAGAGTTGAATTTATTATCTGTCAGCGACTTGATTTTTTTGTGCAACATGTGATAAGTTGACATTTCTTATAAGTTTTGATTCTCAGAAAAAACAAATCTATATTTTTGGGGCAGTGTAAAGATTAAAGTGTGAATTCCAACATTATAATCAGTCTCAATCCAGAGGACACTCTCTATTCATATGGAGCAACTGTCGAAAGGACCCCTGAATATCAAGTTGGCAAAGATTACCCACCTCGGGAATTAGAAGAATGAAAATTAGAGCGAAGGTGGAGTGGAGCAAGGACTTCCTTGTTTTCATGAGCTTCTAAGTACTTCTAACACCGTATTAATTAAAGTCTTAAATGGCACTCCATGAATCATTCATACACTGAGAAAAGAGTTATTAATTCCAACCCCAAAATTTACGAGCATTATCTGTACTACAGGCAGTCCATATGCCACGGCCATCGAACCATTTTGATTATTTTGATTTTCTTTTTCAAGACTTGATTGTTGATTTATGCTCCCTCCCTACATATATTATATAGGCGCAATTTTCATTTTTCCTTGTACCATTATAGTGGAGTCCAAATTTCCAAACGATAACTTACTTCTATTACCCCTATTTATTTGCTTGGGAATCATTATAATTGAATATATGTCTATAATATTGGGAATATAAATAAGAGTAAAACAGGAAAAAACATAGAAATTTATAAAATCAAAAAAAATTCTCAATCTAAAAGATTTTGACTATTCCGCCTATATATGTGGTACAGACGGAGTAGTAAGTACTCTTCTTGCAAAAACAAGTTGAACCGCCAACAACCGAAGGTTGGGATAAGCTTGCAGTAGAATAATATATATTCCAAACACATTCGGTTTCATTGGTAGGAGCAGTTGCAGTTTCTTAATTTCTACTACAACCACTAACATCCAGCGTTACTTCAGAATTTGGGCGATTAGAGCAAGGTTTTTGGGACTCGAGTACTATTGTCCCTTCTAAATGCTACGGGGGAAGTTAGGAAAAGAAGAGGCCCTTGTTTAGTTGCTATTCTCAACAAAATATTGGGAGCCAAAACTTGCCCCAAATGTAATCCAAAATCTACCACTTCATTAATAAATCAGACTTGGAGTCCACTTGCAGTTTATGCACATTTACACTGTTTAGTATTCACGGGTAAAAAATAACTAAATTTTTTTGAAGTTGTGACTTGCGAACAATCTGATTTCAGGATGGTAGATGGAAGTTTAGTCGTCTTAACCAAATGGAATGAAGTATCATGTGGATAATATCAAACCTTTGCGCCGGACGATTCAGAGTAAAATGACGTTGAACTTGTATAACCCCCTTTCGCAATTTAAGATACTCCTCATTCGTTATAGCTTGTAATATTCTCTTAAGCTGAGGTATTTCTTCAACCGTAATTTGTATGGAAAACTGGCTCCAATCAAGTACATCACTAAATGGTAGAACATAATGCTCTGACATAATTACGGGGACACACGCGGCATGGATCGCCTCAACAATTCTAGGACTTGCGACTTCATATCCGCTCGGGCACAAACAAAATTTGCTTTGAGCCATCAAACCACCGTAATCTTGTCCTTCAGGAAGATATTCATGAACTTGTAATTCGTTGTCTTTGTTTTTCCAATGCTTAAGTAGTACCTTCCTTATGTACCTATGACCACCACCAGCGAAGAAGCCGAGAATCGAGCGATTAGTACCACTTGCATGAAATTGAGTTGATGTAAAAAGACTTCTTTCCTCGACTTTAAATTCTGGCAGCGATACATCTCGTCCAGGCTTGAACCCTTCAGATGAATTAGCATTGCAGAGAACCCTAATGAAGTTCTTGAAGAGTTTCGGATTTTTATCGCTTATACAAGGTGCCTGTAGTATAATATGTCAACACCACAAAAAATGGTACACTTTAGTGAATTATCAATCCACAAATTAACTTTATTTGAAAACGTACCCAGTCATGACAAGAAACCATGAAATGATCACCCCCGTTGCTTCTGTTCCAATAATGGTATCTCTCTAATATGACCTGAACATAATCAGTAACGAAATGCTGAATGGGATCACGAGAATATGTATTATACAAGGGCATGTAAAAGTATGTTCTCATCTTTGCTACGCTGAATGGAAGGAAGAACGCATGAGCTTCTTCAGGGTCATGAGCTGCAAATGGGTTTTTCTTGCTCTCCATTTCTTCGATAAAGTGGCCTTCCATGGCATAGAGCAAATTAAGAGGTCCTTCATGCACCAAAGGTAATTCTCCTTCTTTGTAAGTCCAAATTTTAAATGTTTTCTCCATCTCAATGTGACTCCTGATTCATTAAAACAACATATTACACATTGGAATTTATGTGGCATACTATGAAAAAAATCCCAGGAAACGAGTGATGGTGTAATAGTACTTTCTTCAGTGCATGCTCGGATATGCGTGAGGTAAATTTAATTAACAACTTGGTGCTGAGATCATTTCGAGGTGTTGGCGTAAACCAAACGGACCTTGGAGTTGAAGTACTTTAAAATTAATGTTTAGATCTTTTTCGAGATATATCGAACTAAACAAAACGGATTTTTAAGCTTATCTCTGCTGCTAGAACAATTTGCTTAAAAATCACTACACACTTGGACAATCTCAACGTGGCTAATAACTAAGGAGTTAAGTTTCTTAATTGTTATGCCATGTTACCTATAAGGTAATTTCCCGATGTCACTACGAGAAACTTAATATATGGCAGCGCCCAATGGTTATGGCATAAACCACCACTAGTGTCGCGATAACCTATATAGCAACAAGTCTGTTGTTGCGCCCAATCTTTATTGCTGCAACAAGAGATTGTACTTTTTTGACACACTCTTTTCATATTGTTGCTACAGTTATGTGGTAAAAATTTCATTTTGTAGCATTAAAATATAGTTTTTAGCTGCAGCTGAAAAGTACTGTGGCCAGATATTTGCTTTTGCAGCACCTATATTGAAGGTGTGGCAACATATGGTGTAGCAATAGCTAGATTTTCTTGTAGTTGTAAAGTGTAGAGTATCCAAGACCTTTGACTTAGAGAGGGTGTTTAACTCTCTTGTGTTGATGCTTATGCCTTATGTTGCTGCAGATAATTATATGGGTAATTAAAATTTTGGTGTGACCGTTTTAAATTTAACTCTTAATCGACTCCCCTCGCGATTTCAACTCTCGTCCTCGTCATGGAATGAGGTTTCTCTCATCCTCGTCATAGAAGTTTTCATGAAGCAATGGGCGATACGTAATATTACCTCTATCTCAGAAAAATAGACGGAAATGAAAAGGTGATAATAGTTCTGGGAGAGAATAAAAACTAAGATAAAGCATCGAAAGACTATTTTTCAGAGTAATAGAGGATAATTTACAAATTTGATTTAGATTAGCTATAGTGAATGCATTAACAGAAAAATACATCCTTTGATGCTTTAATAGTTTAATGCAAATTCAAAAATGGACTGGCTGAGCAATTTATTATCTGTTTGTCTGCATATATGATGTTTTTATTTATGTTATTTTCTTTGACTTAATTTTATTTTATGTTATTAGTAGGTGGAGTATATTTCCAACGCTAGAAGACAGTTCAACGAGTACCGAAGGAAAACGAAGAAGTACTGTGTATTTGAAGTATTACAAGTATTTGATTTTTCTTAGTTTTGGATGCAACTTCTCTTATTTCCAGTAAAGAAGGTTCCGTATAAGCAGTCAGTGTATACGCTACTCTTAACTTGCAGCAAAAAATATAAAATAACGGTGCAGTATACAAAAAGGAAATCTTCAAAAAGTAAGAAAACAAATAAAATAAATGCAGAGATATTCTTACTGATGGAAGGCATACGAATTTCTGTAAACTGTTCCTCTGGGAATGAAATCTTCCACTTTGTTAGACGTGTAATTACGTGTCAGAATTGCTGTTCTAATAGCATCCCTTGCTCTTGCAAGATCATCTTCTATTTTCACGGCACTAGTAAGTTTCTTCGGCTGATGTAACAAATACGACAAACCGTTTAGTCGTTCATGCAAAATGGAAGACGAAGATGAAGAATTGAAGAAGTTAGTATTGATGATGGAATGGTGATTGTTGTAAGGAGAAATATATAGAGTAAAAAGAAAAAGAATTAAAGTAACAAGGACTATCAACTGCGTTCTGCAAGTGATCACAAAGTCTGCCATGTTTCATGACAAACAATACAATCAAGCAGGTTTCATCCAAGGAATTTAAGAAGAGTTGAATTTATTATCTGTCAGGCGCTCGATTTTCTTCTTTACCACTGATAAGTAGAAACTTCTTAGTTTTGAGTCTACATATACAAATCTTGAGATGGGAAAAAAAAGAAGAAAGAAGTCTATATTTGGGGCAGTGTAATGATTCCAGTGTAAGCCGTAAGTATTACGGTATGTTTTCAGTGCATATATATAAAGATCAAGCTGCGAATTCCAACGTTGTACGTTATCAGCCTTCGATACACAGGATTCGCTCTAAACATGATTTCGTGTGACCTCTAACACCCCCATCTAGACCAACTGTGGGAAGGACTAGTGCCAAGGTGGCGAACATGACGCACCTCGGGAAGAAGCAAGAAAATTTGATTAAAACAAGAGAAAATTGATGGTGTACGACGGCCTCGGTTTTCAAGAGCTCCATACACTGCATTAAGTTCTCAAATAGCGCCCCGCGGAATACTGAGAAAGAGTTATTAATTCCGATCAAAAATTTCAACCAGCACTTTATGTAGTAGTAGTGTAGTACAGGCAATCCATATGTCATGGCCCATGGGCACTGGCTAGTTTTGACCATTTTTGACAACACGAGCTTTCAAATTTAAGACTCTATTTATGGAATAACGAGAATGATAGAAGGCAAATTATCGAATTAACTGTATTTATTTACCTACAGAAAGAGAAAGAATTTGTACAACAATTATCTAAGAATCCACTACCAGGTACATGTTTTGCCAGTTCATACTTTAATAATTTCCGTAATTAAGATCTTTTTTTTGGAATTAAGGATTTTTATGACAACTTTCAAGCTGGTAGATGAACATTTAATCGCCTTAGCCAAACTGAATGAAGTATCATATGAATAATGTCGAACCTTTGTGCCGGGCGATTAAGAGTGAAATGCCGTTGAACTTGTTTTACCCTCTTCTGCAATTTGTGGTACTGCTCATCTGTTATAGCCTGCAGTATCGTCTTAAGTTGGGGTATTTCTTCGATTGAAACTTGTATCGAGAACTGGCTCCAATCAAGTACATCGCTAAATGGAAGAACATAATGATCCGACATTATAACAGGAACACATCCGGCATGGATTGCCTCGACTAATCTAGGACTGGCAACTTCATATCCACTTGGACACAAACAATATTTACTTTGCATCATAAATTCACCATAATCTTGTCCCTTGGGAAGATAGTCGTGAATTTGTAATTCACTGTCTTTGTTTAACCAATGCTTAAGTAACATCTTCCTTATAGGTCTATGACCTCCACCAGCAAAGAAAGCAAGAATGGAGCGATTAGAAACACTAACGCGAGACTGTGTAGAGGTCAAAAGACTTGTTCCCTCAACTCTGTATTCCGGCAGCGATACATCTCTTCCGGGCTCAAAACTTTCTGACGAATTAGCATTGCAAAGAACCCTGATGAATTTCTTGAATAATCTTGGATTTTCCTCGGTTACGAAAGGTGCCTGCAATAAAAGAAGAAAAAATTAGTATATAATTCCCACGATATAAAATCATGAATTGCAACAAATTAAGAACTTACCCAATCATGGCAAGAGACCATGAAATGATCACCCCCGCCACTTCTGTTCCAGTAATGGTATTTCTCTGATACGATGCGAACATAATCCATAACCAAATGGTTGATGGGAGCACGCGAATAGTCTCTACTGAAGGGCACGTAAAGGAAACTTTTCATATTGGCTACACTGAAGGGAAGGAAGAACGCATGGGCATCATTCGGGTCTTGAGCTGCGAAGGGGTTGCTTTTGCTCGCCATTTCTTCAATAAAGTGGCCTTCTATTGCATAGAGCAAATTAAGTGGCCCAGCATGTACCAAAGGTGGTTCACCTTCTTTGTATGTCCAAATTTTAAATGTTCTCTCCATCTCAATATAGCTCCTGGTTCACAAGTGTACATCAAATTTCACAAAATTGGTAAAAGCATTAACTGAAAGGGTAAATTTTCACAAAATTTCACAAGTGTACAATTACCACTAACTGAAATTGTATGTTGTCTAACACTCATCCCTGTCTTCAGATAGGATTCTCACAACACACCTGCTCAAATTTGGGGGTAAACTCATCTAGCTAGTTACCCACAAAACCATAAGCTTCAAATTCCTGGCCAACTGAAATTAGTCTTAGATTCTTGGTCTGTTATCATACAGAAAAATAAGTACCATTACGGTTTGGCTGGCCTAAAGAAACATTCATTTGGCATACCAAATTAATATGCGCAATCCTGCATAATAATACTCCATGTGTTTTTTTTTTTTTTTTTTT
>NW_020646204.1:0-649 GCF_003573695.1 Papaver somniferum | reverse complement strand
AGATCAGAACTGGACAAATGATGGCTCATTAGAAATCTTACAGATCATAGAACATTATCACATATAAAAATCCACACAATATTTCGGTTCATTTTAACGAAAACAAAGCGTGAACCGCTACCTACGCTTTTCGGCAAAAATTGGTTTCTGTTTTTTAGACCTTAAATTCAGTGCAGAATTGGAAAACTGATGGCTCACTAGAACACTTACAGATCATAGAACAATATCACATATAAAAATCAACAAAATATTTCGGTAACGGAAACAAAGCGTGAACCGCTACCTACGCTTTTCGGCAAAAATTGGTTTTTGCTTTTCAGACCTTAAATTCAGGTCGGAACTTGACAAATGATGGCTCGTTAGAAAGCTTACAGATCATAGAACAATATCACATATAAAAATCCACAAAATATCTCGGTTCATTTTAACGGAAACAAAGCGTGAACCGCTACCTACGCTTTTCTGCAAAAATTGGTTTTTACTTTTCAGACCTTAAATTCAGGTCAGAAATGGACGAATGATGGTTCATTAGAAAGCTTACATATCATAGAACAATATCACATATAAAAATCCAAAAAAATTTTCGGTTAATTTTAACTGAAACAAAGCGTGAACCGCTACCTACGCTTTTCACCAAAAATTGGTTTTT
>NW_020646203.1:0-520 GCF_003573695.1 Papaver somniferum | reverse complement strand
CGCGTCTGGAGCCGTCTGAGATTTGGCAGACGCGTTTGGAGCCGTCTGGACCCGAGACGACTTTACTTATAAACCACACTTTCTTCTTCGTCTTATGTTTAAATTGAAGATTAAAAGGCCACTCAGACTTCTTCGTATTATAAATTCCCATCTTCCTCGTTGTTTTTTTTATACTCACTACCCTTTTCCCAATGGCTCTTATACTTTCCACTAAACTAGAAAACCATTTGAAAGCTGGTGTTCCTAACTTGTTTATTCTGGACTATTATGCACATCTTTTTCAGACCTTGTGATCGAGCCCACTACTTTGCATCGTCTTTATGTTTCCACTTCATAGTTGTTTTCATAGTGAGCACTTGTATCCTTCGAGACTTGCACAAATAGGGGTTGGTCTTCCATAACCACCGGTTGGTATTCCATCGGAATATACCGTACGTTCTATAAAATGAAATATATCACATCATTTGCCAAAAATAAGATCTAAAAACACAGACTACGTATGGGTCGACAAGGACCACAA
>NW_020646202.1:0-764 GCF_003573695.1 Papaver somniferum | reverse complement strand
AGTTCAGGCCTAATTTACTAGCCGTGAGTGTGTTTGAGATGCTGAGAAATAGGCTTGAGCCCTAGGTGAGGCTTGTGCCTGAGTTTTATGCATGTATAAAACTCTTCAGATGATATGGCTCAGTTCGGATGAGGCCATTTGAGGTTTAGCCGACGAAACTGGGGTTGTCATAGATTTAGCCGACGTGACTGAGGCTGTCAGAGATTTAGACTACGCGTCTGGAGCTGTCTGAGATTTGGCTGACGCGTCTGGAGCCGTCTGAGATTTGGCAGACGCGTTTGGAGCCGTCTGGACCCGAGACGACTTTACTCATAAACCACACTTTCTTCTTCGTCTTATGTTTAAATTGAAGATTAAAAGGCCACTCAGACTTCTTCGTATTATAAATTCCCATCTTCCTCGTTGTTTTTTTTTATACTCACTACCCTTTTCCCAATGGCTCTTATACTTTCCACTAAACTAGAAAACCATTTGAAAGCTGGTGTTCCTAACTTGTTTATTCTGGACTATTATGCACATCTTTTTCAGACCTTGTGATCGAGCCCACTACTTTGCATCGTCTTTATGTTTCCACTTCATAGTTGTTTTCATAGTGAGCACTTGTATCCTTCGAGACTTGCACAAATAGGGGTTGGTCTTCCATAACCACCGGTTGGTATTCCATCGGAATATACCGTACGTTCTATAAAATGAAATATATCACATCATTTGCCAAAAATAAGATCTAAAAACACAGACTACGTATGGGTCGACAAGGACCACAA
>NW_020646201.1:0-407 GCF_003573695.1 Papaver somniferum | reverse complement strand
AAGAGCTGATAAACCTTAAAATCTTTGTTGAAAACTGAGGACCATGTGATGTACTGACATCGTTGGCCCTTTTCCCATCCAAATACAATCCTCTTGAGTTGTTTAAGAAACTCAAAGTGTTGTAACGCTCAACATTTGGCATAATTACTATTGAAATCGGAAAAACTGGCTTTTTAATAGCATATTATGGAATTTGCCTAAAATCTATAAACCATTTTCCAACAAAATAGATCCGTCAATTTTTTTTTACTAATCCTGGGTCATTGGTTTCAAACAGGACATTTTCTTAGTATATAGGAACTACCCTAGAAATCGTTCTGAAAGCGCTCTGGAACTAGAAAACGACCTTTAAGAGCTGGTAAACCTTAAAATCTTGGTTGAAATCTTAGGACCATGTGACGTACTGA
>NW_020646200.1:0-426 GCF_003573695.1 Papaver somniferum | reverse complement strand
GTGTGATACAGATTTGTTTATAAAAGTCTTTAACTTTGGGTCGTAGCAACTCTTAGTTCTGGGTGAGATCAGCTAAGGGAATCAAGTGCGTAGTAACCTGCTGAGATCAGAGACGTATGAGCATAAATGTACCTTGGATTAGTGTGAGATTGATTTGGGTTCAAGTACAGTCCAGACCGAAGTTAGTTTAAAGTAGGTTAGTGTCTGTAGCGGCTTAATACAATGTGTGTTCAATCTGGACTAGGTCCCGGGGTTTTTTTGCATTTGCGGTTTCCTCGTTAACAAAATTCTGGTGTTTGTGTTATTTCTTTTCCGCATTATATTTTGTTATATAATTGAAATGTCACAGGTTGTGCGTTGTTCAATCAATTAGAATATCCGACCTTTTGGTTGTTGATTTAAATTGATTGACACTTGGATATTGGT
>NW_020646199.1:0-705 GCF_003573695.1 Papaver somniferum | reverse complement strand
ATAACCGTTCATGGTATCTAGATCCAGAACAATCTCTCTAAAAACCCTAGCCTCCAAAACTCCTTCTTCTTCAAAACCCTAGTGATCACCTTCTTTTTCTTTTCTTCTTCATCATCATGTCGTCGTCAGCACAAGCCCCCTCTACTACTTCTACAATCATCACCGAAGGATATCCAACTATTGTTGCTCTCAAAACCATCAGCATAGGTTCTCTTATGTCAACTTCTGAGAAAGCACCATTCTTACCTTCTTCTACCAAAATAGTTCTCTTGGACAGAACAACTTACCTTCTCTGGGAATCTCAATTCGTTCCTATACTTAAATCTCAAGGACTCTACAAGTATCTTGATGATACGTTTATGATCCCACCCAAAGATCTTATCGATGAAGTCACTGAAGAGAAAACTCCTAATCCTACGTATGAAGAATGGGAGGTTATCGATCAAACCATCATATCATGGATATTCAACTGCTCTCTTACTGATCGTATGAACTCTGAATGTGTTCGTCGTGGAAACTCTCGTGAAGTATGGAAATATCTTGGTAGTACCTATGCAACCATCAATCTTGCTCGTATACTCCAACTGAAAGCAAATCTCTCAGCCATCCAGAAGGGTACGTAACTCTTCTATCTCTGAATATATTCTAAAGATTAAGGAAATTTCTGATTCCTTGGAAGCTGTTCTTCAACCTGTATCCGACCTT
>NW_020646198.1:0-1236 GCF_003573695.1 Papaver somniferum | reverse complement strand
ACTCCTTGAAGTTCAGTCAAGAGGTGCCTCCTACTCCAGGCCAGACAAGGTTACATCATTCTACAACTCCAAAGCCAAGACATACTCTTTGGTTTTTGATCGGAAAATGATGTTTCTCCGGGAAGTTAATTAGGGGGATGATTTTGGAGTTTGGACAGACAAGGTGACTGTGGGAGTGAGACTCCCATAGTGGCCATCCAAAATTATCAAGACCTTTTCGATGGGGTGGGTCCCGTTTAAACGTGGGTGGACAGTTTTAAAAGCGATAGTTCTAATTAAGGTATTTTTATTGTTAACTTTATAATTCTATTACCCGGCGAGATTGGGGTATACTCAAATTAATTGGGTATATCCAAATTTAAATGGACATTTGGCCTTACGAAGGGGAGGTCAAAATAGGATGAAGTTATTTTAGTGCCCCTGCACTAATTAACCTAAAATTAAACCCTGAACCTAAAGACTAAAAACTGATTAATCTTCCTCTAATCTATCTTCTCTAATCCCTCTTCTCTTCTCCTTCTTTCATCTTATTCCATCAACCAAAAATCAACCAAAATTTTCAATTTTGATATTCTACCAAAAATGGTTCGATCCAGTAGCAATAGAGAGTTAACAAGTAACATGAGAAGATCCAAATCAGAGGGAAAAGGTAAGGAAAAAGTTGGAACTAGCAAATCCGAAAATCCAATCCCTGAGATTGTTAAAAATAACCATCCACCGGTGAAAAGAAGACTGTAAGCGATTTCTAAACTCAACCCATTATTTTTAAGTGTTATATGATTGTTATATTAGGTTAGAAATCGAAAATTATGATTTTCAGGGATTTTGGACGGCAAGGTCGATACTTTAAGAACATGCCGACTGTTGTTTGTTTTGTATGCGCCGGCATGGTATTAGGATGAATAACCTGCCGACTTTTCATAGCAGCCATGGCGACTGTTAGACAGTAACCAGGGCCGGCAGGGTATATTAACAAACCATGTCGACTTACATATAGTCGGCATGGTTTTAGTCTTGTACCATGACGACTTCAGGTCGCAGAAACTTGATTTTTCATTACTTAAGTGTCGGCATCTTTCTTATATCAGACCGTGCCGACTTTGTATTTGTCGGCAGTGTTTATGATTACAACCCCTCCGATCATAGTTTGGTCGGCATGGTTTAGTTTATCGACCTTGCCGACCAGTATATGACCAAAACCATATGAAAATGTGTAACAATTTTCATCTCTCTCCC
>NW_020646197.1:0-757 GCF_003573695.1 Papaver somniferum | reverse complement strand
CCAAGCCGTCCTCCATGCTTGCCTCGCCAGGACCGTGCCATGCATTGGCCCCACATGCCAAGCCGTCCGCGCATGCTTTGCCTCACCAAACTGCGTCATTTCCTTGGCCCCAACATGCCAAGCCGTCCGCGCCATGACTTGCCGCGCCAACACCGACAACTCTCCAAGCCAGCGTCATGATGTTCCCTGACCCATCCAAGATGATGCATAGCCAGACTAAGCCGACGATCTTCATCTCACCACTTCACGGTCTACACCACGAATAGAATCTATGCAAGGCCGCCAAACACGAGGATCATGGACTCTCCTTACCTCTCGAAAAAGGTTAGTCGGACCTTCCTGTCCATATTTCCACGACTTGTCGTTTCGATTTTTGTCCTTGCCCGTCACCATATTATGCTTACCTCGCAACAATGCTCTTGTTCCGAGCTAAGCAGGGGACTTAATGTTGATGGTGGTTTTTAGCTTAGGGTTAAAATCGTAAAACCGTACAACTGACATGACGTCACTATGACCATTAACACATTTATTGAATCGATCATCATGCCTACGTAAGAATTACCAGGGTACCTTTTTTTTTATGTGTCATGTTCCACGGCATAATCCTTAACATTGACCGACATCATCTATGCCAAACCCTAATTCTCATGCTACCGCACCAAGGCATGCCAACCATGCCTGCTGCACCACTGTGCCAATGGAAAACCATGCCAGCCACATCTCCGCGCCAAGGCATGCCAACCATGCCAGCCGCACC
>NW_020646196.1:0-702 GCF_003573695.1 Papaver somniferum | reverse complement strand
AACATAAGAAAACTCACGGAGCTACGACTAAGATAACCACACGGAGATGACTACCTTAATCGTTCAAATACTCAACATAAGGAAAACCTTACGGAATATATGACTACATCAACCAATAGAACATGATTAGTATAGCCGTTCATATACTCAACACAAGAACTTGTGGAATATATGAAAAACTCAACTAGATTAATTACAAGAGAACCTATAATTAATCTAATTGGACCACACAACCAAACTAATCACCAAAGCAGTCAATTTAATTGTCAAAAGATTTTGCTCGACAAAAGAAGACTTTCGGAGCAAATAACTAAATAACCAATCAAGATGATTAATTTAGTTCAAGAATGCTCAACATATAGCATCCCATGGAACAACCAACAAGGTCAATATTAATTGACATAGTTGTAAGGTGATCAACATAAGATATACAATGGAGCCTTCACGGTAAAACATAACAAAATGGATCAATGAAGATCAATACCGTGGATAACATACAAGGATATATTCTATTTTCCATCACTATTTGCATAACGACATAATAGACTTTATCCTTTTCAAACAAAAGATTTCATCCTATTTTCCATCAAGTAAATGACTGCATAGGCATAACTTTTGTAATTGTCAAAAGTTCATTCGTCCTTTCATCAATACGAATATCAATTTATGAACGACTTTACTTTTGACACAATATGGGACCTT
>NW_020646195.1:0-763 GCF_003573695.1 Papaver somniferum | reverse complement strand
AGTAAGAAGTGTAAAAAGGGAAACTCTTTGTATATACATTCGAACCACCGTTGGCCATATTTCGTTTTATCGAGAAATTGAAGAAGCCATACAAGGGTTTTGTCGGGCCTCTTCCTATGGTACCTAAGTTAAGTAATTATATGATACCCGCGGGAATTCGGGTCTCTTCGATTCCACTAGTATCATAATTCCTGAATGTATACACGACGCAAAATCGAGGAAAGGAAGTCTTCGAATCACTGACTCAAACCTATTGTCGAATCCTACTCAGCGGAATATGGAGGTACTTATGGAAGAAAGGTCCGATCTGGTCTTTCACAATAAAGCGATAGATGGAACTTCCATAAAACGACTTATTAGTAGATTAATAGATCACTTTGGAATGGCATACACATCGCACATCCTGGATCAAGTAAAGACTCTTGGTTTCCATCAAGCCACTGCTACATCCATTTCATTAGGAATTGATGATCTTTTAACAATACCTTCTAAGGGATGGCTAGTCCAAGATGCGGAACAACAAAGTTTGATTTTGGAAAAACATCACCATTATGGAAATGTACACGCGGTAGAAAAATTACGTCAATCCATTGAGATATGGTATGCTACAAGTGAATATTTGCGACAAGAAATGAATCCTAATTTCAGGATGACTGACCCTTTAAATCCAGTCCATATAATGTCTTTTTCGGGAGCTAGGGGAAATGCATATCAAGTACACCAATTAGTAGGTATGAGAGGATTAATGTCGGATCCCCAAGGA
>NW_020646194.1:0-589 GCF_003573695.1 Papaver somniferum | reverse complement strand
CAAAATATGAAAATTCTCAACAGGGTGGTCTAAACTACCACATGCGGGACATGCATAGATTTCAGGTTGCCTAAGAAAATTAGATGTGACAGATTCCTCATGTGATTGCATTTCTAAAGCTGCGATTCGAGCTTCTAATTGATCCACAAGAGATGATTGTGTGAGTGAGGTATTAGCAAAATGTTCATTTTCACGTTGTGGCGAAGGATGCATGTGTGAATAGTCATTAGGGTTCATGTATTGAGGCTCGGGACTTTGAAAATGTCCATAATAATTCCTATGACTATTGACATCATGGTCTATGGGAGGTTCATAACGTGAAGTATGTCCACACGCAAGTTCTCTAAGGGATTTGTTGTATTCCCCAACTGTAGACCAAGATCTAGACATGATTGGGCTCAAAAGCTAAGTAACTATGTTACAAAGCCCAAAATTTGGTTTTTAAGGGAATGAAAAACATTTGGTTTTTGATGGGAAACATTTGGTTTTTATGGGGATAAAAGAAAAAAATTTTGGTTGTTAATGTGGGAGCAAAATAAAATTTGGTTTTAAAATCTGGGAGCAAGTAAATTTTTTTTTTTTTTTTTTT
>NW_020646193.1:6115-10702 GCF_003573695.1 Papaver somniferum | reverse complement strand
AAAAAAAAAAAAAAAACAAAAAACAAAAACAAAAACAAAAAAATATGAATTTTAAGAACTATGCAATTTTTTGAGTTGAAAATCACTAGTGGATCCATTACAATTGCAACTCCCTTCAAGTTTTCTTCCTCAAGATCCAAGTTCTTTTGCAATACTGAGTACATATACATAACTGTACAATTTATGATCTGGCAGTGCTTAGTTACATGTAGTTACTGCTGGCTGGGGATTAGTAAGGGAAGAGTAATGTTAGCAAGCACATGACGGCCAGTATTGGAGCCACAAACACAGCCAACTTTAAATGCATTCCGTACTTTTGACAAGCAGTTGTCTCGTACTTTCTCCCATCTGTTTTATTATACATGTCTACAATCTCAGGCACAAGTGGATCATCAGTGTTTGGGTCTGTCAACAGGGAGCAGAACCAAAGAAGCACCTGGGTTTACAGATAACAACAAGATTAGTGCAGTGCAAGAGATATTTAAACGACAATGGAACTGACAGTTAATACGATACAGTGCCGCCTCCGCTAAACCTGAGTTAAGTTTCTATAAGGGGAAAGTGGAAAAATACTTGAGAGAGAGTGGCCTGGCCAACTTGCACTTAATATTAGGCATATATATGCGCATCTGTGTTTTTATTTATTTTGGGAAAGGGCAGGGAGACAACATAGAGACCATCAGTCAGTATTCCCAAGTAAAGGTGGGGAAAGCAAAAGCGGACACAATGTAAGCTAACACAAAGCAGCTAATAATAGCAGGTACAGCTTCCCTTTCTCCTATATCTGTTACAAGGTGCCACCGAAACTAATCCATTACTCTCAGTATCAACTACTATAAACTTCATACTAGAATTTTCCGAGGAAGTAATTTGTTAGAATGAATCTGTAGCATCTATAATACACTTGGATAAATGTGAGAATGCAAATCAGACAATATGTCTCCCATCCCAGAACTAAAAGTAGGAAAGGAAAATTAAGGAGGGAGAGTTAAAGAAAACGGCAGGAAACAAAATTTGAAGCAAACCTTAAAGATGGTAGAAGCAGGACGCCACTTTTCTTTAAGGGAGTCTAGACATATACATCCGTTGCTTGAAAGATTTTTGTCCTAAATGTAAACTGAAACACCATATACAGGAAGTCAGGAATATGACCTCAAGATACAAGACCAGAGCAAGTGCAAGTTACTACAACTAAGTAATATAACAATAACCATACAATCAAAATCAAGAGAATTATAAACCCATGTGTGAGATGAAGCTAACAAGCGTGCAAAGAAGAAGAAGAAAGTAAACGCACGGTACTAACTACTAAGGGTTGCAGAAAAGGGACAAAAAGTATGTTCGACCGGGGCATTGGCTCACCATGTGCCATAGAGTTTGAACTTTAAAAAGATGCTAATTATAAAAAATAAAAAAACACGCTAAACTGACACTTCATAATGGGAAGTGTTTCGTAACCAGTAATTTACATGATTACAGGTCTTATAATTGACCGGTATAAACAAAGAGAGACCACCAGTTTCACTGTAGCTTGTGGGTATGACCTTGTTATTATGATGAAACATTTTATGAAAGCTCTCATGGAAAAGACATTAATATCAAAGTAATATTGATGACAAAAAACCAACACAGAACAGATGACAATTTGAAAAAAAGAAAAGAAAACGAACTAGCTTAAAAATTATATGATGGCCAAGGCAAAAGAGAAACTCAGAGAGAAACAACAGAATATCCTTCTCAGAGTACTCTGAGCCTAAGATATCTAAGACACGATGTGCACCGAGACATGGATTCCATAAGGCAAGAATTATTTATTTTTACAAATATTATGGTCAAATTGGTTCTCGAAAGATTTTTCGGTGTTACCGGTTACCACCACCTCGGTGACACAACAAAATTCAAGCCTTCAAGTAAAACAGCAATTGATGGATGTAATGCTCTAACCAAGTGAATTAGATTTTAGACTCCAAAGAAGCAGTGGATGGAATCTAAAAAATCTTTTATGATGTATGAATGAGCCATATTTCCAAATTGCCATCTTAATTCTCCAAGTTGCCGTCTTTGAGACCCTAGTTAAAAGTCCTATCAGAATTAATATATTCCTACATATGGGTTATGCAGTCTTTCCTCCAAAATTGAGGATTGAGTATATATGTATATGTACATGTGATCAATCAAGGGAGTGGGGGTGGATTATTAAACACAAAAAAAGACATGTTTTTTAGATGTAGCATTGAATTCGAGTGTGTATATATGAACAAATTTTTGTTTCATATAGTTGATTCAGCAGACTCAAAGCAGAAACAAAAATGATGATCTACCAGAATGCACACAAAGCCTACAATGGTTGATAAAGCATGAGAGTTAGCTGCCAGAAGTCCAGAACACATACAAAGCCTTGAATGGTTGGTGAAGTACGTGTTAGTTAGAATGATCCAACCTACATACAGTCACTAGTGACACATACAAAATACAGAACACACATACGGCAAATTAATGATCATAATCCTGTTACATTTTCATCTTACTAGTTTTTCTTCTTGTTGTTGATTGTTACCTTTGTTTCTTAGTACTGATGGTAGCGGACTTTAAATAGGTCTTCCTTTATAGGTTCAAAAGCTGATAGCTGTTATTCACATTGTTTTGTTCATTAATTTCTGTCTCTGAAGATAACTTGAGAGGGTTTAGATAAGTTCTAAATCGATATTATCAATTTTGTAAAGGATAATAATGTTTGAACTTTTAATGCAGTAGATTCATTTCCTGTGTATAAATAAAAGAATGTGTTGAATGGCTAACTGATGACCCATCAAATGTAAAACGAGAAGCTAGGACTGGCTCCAGGTTAAAGCCTGGTTTTAAAACTAAGTTTAACAATACTACAGAAGTGCTTTCAAAACTAAGTTTAACAAAAACTAAGTTTAACAAAAACAAGTTGGAATTGACCATCCAAAACTACAGAATGCTGTGAATGGACGGAATCACATATCTCCTTCGAAACACAGAAAAGGACGTGTTTGGTGTTTCTCATTTTCAGGTTTTGGGAACTAACGAAATGGGTATGGAGGATTTTATTGTTCTAACTTGAAAAATCAAACCACGATTTGAACAGAGTTTTGAACAGAACTCCTGCACCAATGGTTCTAATGAAAGAAATACCCGAAGAAAGTTTATTTCTACGTATCTATCTTTTGTTGTTTGTTGGTATTGTATCAAAGGTGTTTTAATTGACATATCTTATATGTATTGGAGAACACAAGTTCATCATCTGAGTATATACCCTTCTAAACCTTGATACAAACTAGTGTCGTGAATCTTAAGCTAAGGGAAAAAGTTTTGATTCAGATACCTAGAATGACTAAAATGAGAAATAATATCAAGCAAACAAAAGTGAGAAACTATTATTAAGGCAGAAACCTAAAAGTACTAAAGCTTGAAAGATAAAAATCAACAAGGAAAGCATCTATAAATCTAGAAAGACAAAATTGTGAGTTTGCAGAAATGAACAATACATACTTACAAGGTCAAGAATATGGGGTTATCTCCATAGCTGCAGTTACCGCAGGCACATGCATTTAACTGGAAGACCCTTGTTGCACCTCATCCTTCCAAACTCGGGCAAGCCTCTTAGATAAAACAGAATACACAGAGGCCAAAATGTGCAGTTGGGGTGCTCAATTCACAATAAGTACATGGCTTCCACAGGTCTGAGTTTTCTTATGAAGCACAGCTGTGCTAAATGCTCCCTTCACTTCTGTCATTATCTGTCCTGTCCTGTCCTGTCCAGTCCAGTGAAGATGCCGTCGTGATCTGCTAGTTGAGTAGAAACATCAGATCACTTGATATATTGATTCTCTTCTTTGGCTTCTGGTAACAAGAAAATTTAGGACCAACGTGCCTAGGTCCAAGAGCCCAGATTCTCAACCGCAACTGAAGCCACACATTTGTACATTTACCAGCATCATCCTTCTTGAGTTTTTTCATTCACAGCATGATCCTAGACAACATACATCATCTAATTTTTAAGTGATTCGACTAACTATCATCTAATACTGAATTATCTTATGTGTGTTACCAACGGTTTGTTGTTTATCTAACCAGGTTTTCCCTCCAGAATTTCTCCAAGTCGATCAGAACTTTCCTCAAGCAACTTTGTGATTCCTGGTGGAAAATTTACAACCTGCACCCATTTTCTCGACACAAACTAAGCTACCAGTCAAGACCTTGAGATTTCTAGGAAATTGGATCCATCCCATTCAATGGTTTATTTATAGGAGACAGAGGTTTTGAGACACTGGGACTATCCTTGCAAACCTCTCTTTGAAATCCTTTATGCATCGCTGAGATGAACTTATCCTGCTGCTGCAAGCACTTGTTCTCCTGTGCCAAAAACAATAACCTCTATGAATGAGCCTGCGCTGTTCAGAAGCCACAAACCCATCGTAACCGCGGCCATATCCCTCGGAATAGTTGGTTCCGACTTGGAAAACTATACTTGAAAAGTGCCAACTCAAACAAAGAGCTGAACTCTTTAAGATGTGATGACCAATGCCTCGTACGGCAACAACCATTCCCTGCCCTGGCATA
>NW_020646193.1:0-6015 GCF_003573695.1 Papaver somniferum | reverse complement strand
GCCAACAGTTTCAAACCATGTCCCATCATGAGATACAAGGAATGTAAACTCAACTTCTTGCAGATGCTTCTGCTCTGCTCCATCGCCTTAACATAGATCATAAAGAGCTGACATCACATAAATTTCTTCCCTGCCAAAAGAACCAAAATTACGTCTCTAAATTCTAAAACACGATGAAATAAATATATTGGGGAAACCTCATCAATTTTGAGAAAAAGATCAAAGGTGATTGAATCAAGTGTGCCAAACCTATGAAAAATTTAAGTCAAATGAGAGAGGTATAAATGGAGACGCTCATATGAACAAGAGCAAGATTACAGCTTAATGAACACAATACAAGCTCCAGTAACATCGTCTACACTCAAGTTATTCAAACCCGTTGACAATGAGATTATATTCAATCCAACTGACTTTGGTCTTATTCAAATAGAGTAGCGGTGACAATATCCTCTAGAGTTTAATCAGTGATTGTAGATATATGGTCGATAACAGTCAATGAAGAAGCAGTTGAACAGAATGTTGGTGGTGTGTGGTTTGGTCAGAGTGCTGGTCTGGACTCTGGAAGAATGGATAGCTAATTGCCAATCGTCACTATTTATAGATGTTCATAGATGATCTGGTAATTGTACAATGACTAGTGCAGTTATCACAATCTAGAGTTGATAATATTACGAGTGAAAAACTATTTTAGATCTTCAAGTGAAGCTATCAAAATCAGATAGAAGGCCTTGATTAGGTGAAAATCCGAGAGAAGATCATATTCGAAAATATTTGATGGGTAATAGCCATTAAGGCATGGTGATTATTATTCTTAAATCAATTTAAAGATTGGAGAGAAAGAATTGAGAGATAATAACGACTTTTACGGAAGAACATATATGATAATGATGTCAAATAAATTTCAAAAACTTTTACATCTTAGAATGATCTGATGATTATGAATCGAAATTACGACTTCCAATCAGAATAAAAAATTGAACGCAGATTTGGGTTTTTGAAACCCTAAACTGATTCATCTGATTTCAAAATCGATCAATTAATCGTTATGATAGTAATTAAGATATAAAGAAGAGATGAAACGCACCTTTATAATCATTTTTTGTTGACGAAATTGTGTAGAAATACCTGAGACTCGAAGTTCATCCTCTAAATTTATGTCCAACGATGATTGTCGTTCTTGATTTAGATTATGTTTTGAGAATCTGATTAGAGTGGTCTGGTTCAAAAATATTAGGGACTTACTTTTTATTGTTAACTTAGTAGTCCCTAATATATCACATATTTATATATAAGTCCTTAATTTGTTCCGAGAGGAACATCGGTGAGTTTAATCTTGGGCTGCACATGGGACGGGACGGTACGGGTTTTTGCCTAGCTCAGTACATGTACCTCCCTATGGCCGGTACCTGTATCTTGTACTCGTGTAGTACGGGACAGAACGGAACTTGTACTTGTTTAACTCGGTACGGGACGGGACGGGACCGGTTCTTTACCTGTACCATATGTTAAAAAAAATCCACTTTTTCCTAATAAACTAGAAATTGAATGCATTGCAAGAATTTGAATTCACATTTTACCTCAAAAACATTGGAAAGCTTGCGAAGAAATAAATTGCATAAGACAAACATCCCACTTTGTACATTGACGCCCTGTCGACAAACTCATAGTACAGGAACTGCACATATTTTGAAAAAGAAACACTAAAATTAGTTAGCTGGAGACAACGAAGGAATTGCAAAGCTACATTAAAAAAATACTAATATTCACAAGAAACAAAGTAACAACGGTAAAAGGATACTTAAGGAACCACGTACACTGGCGATGGCTACAGTCTCGAGATATGCTATGAAATAAGAAAGAGCTAGAATCCAAACAGGCTCAGTAACCCGTCGAATTGAGTCTGGTAGGTCAGCAATAGAATTCCATAGTCGGCGAAGCGTCATATTTGACACCACATGGTAAAACAAGAAGCAAACGTGAGTGAGGAGAAAAGTTATGTGCGTTATCTGAGACATGATCTTGAATATCAATCAGTACAAGAAAAGTTTAATTAACCAGAAGACATGCATATATACTACACCAAAGTTCATGCAGAAGGATCATAATTTGTAGCGTGCGTTGTTCATCTTCCGTGAAGGAAAGGTATATGAAGCTTCCAAAACAGTCCAAAAGTAGTGTTACACCTAAAAGAAGTATGAATAAAAATCATCGGTACTACGGGACGGGAATAGTCTAGAACCGTTACTTGTACCTACTCTAGGCACGGTACCAGTTTTTGGTACTTGTACCTGTCCCATCTGACCGCGGTTCCGGTACGGTTCCATGGGACGGGACGGTTCATGTGCATCCCTAGTTTAATCATGAGAATTTTGATGAAGTACCCCGTTTTTTGTATACCAACAAAAAAAATGCCCCCGTTTTTTAAAACTTGTTAAAGTACCCTCATGTTAGTTTTTCCATCCAGTGTTAGTTAAGACTAATTTACATTACACATTTTCCCTTTTATTATTGCCAAATTGATTTTATACATCATTTTTTAGATTCATCGAGTCCGGTTCAGGATCGTTACACCGCTTTTAGGTTCATTACATCATTTCCCAAAAATGGTTCATCATTTCAAGTGCTTTGGGGGTTTTCGTTTGGAAGAAAACGACCTTCTACAACATTTTTTTAGGTTCGTCGATCCTAGTTCAGTATTGTGACAAGGCTTCCAGGTTCGTTGAGATCGGTTCAGGATCGTTACACCGTTTTCAGGATCGTCGGATCATTTACCCTCCTCCACCAAGGAGATGTAGTTCAGGGGTAAATCAGACTTTTAATTGGAAAGATAACTGACACCCAGCAGTTAAGTGGATGAAATTTGCCTTTTGAATAAAACGGGGTACTTTAACAAATTTCTAAAAACCGGGGACACTTTTTTAGTGTAATGTGAAAAGTAGGAGTACTTTATCAAAGAGCCCTTTAAACATTTAGGGATACATGTCATATGTGTTGCTACATATTAGCATTATTCCGATGTGACAGTAGTACAATGGTAAAGTCAGTGAGTGATGATACAAATGACCTGAGTTACAAACTCGTCAGCACCTATTATTATTCGATCAAAAAAAATGAAAGAAAATACATACTAGAACATTATCCCAACAAATTAACTTTTTTCCCAACAAATCTAACTGTTTTCCTCTATTTTTTGTCGATAGAATACTCGTGTTCTTTCCATTAATTGCCTACAAAAGATTTCATAGAAAGTGAGTATATGAAGATATAGAAAGTGAGTATACGAAGCTTAATGAATAAATAGTAGCTAATATTATAAAAAGTGCAAAGCCGATTACTCCAAACAATAGAAGAGTCGAAAAACTGGGAACCACTGATTAAATTTCTGGAGATAGATCTAATAAAGTCAGAGAACAATGGTCTTTGGATCATAACCCAATCATTTTGTTTGATATTCTTTCTTTTCAGAAAGATATTCTACATCAAAGGACTTGTTTTCCCAAAATCTTGAATCAAAAACTGTTTTGCCCAAAAATAAAAATCTCAGCCAAAATTCGTTTATCTAGAGAGTAGAGACAGCAGAGAGTTATATGCAATTTAAATTTATCGTTAGACCGAGCCACTAAGTAATATATGAAGATGAAATTTGTCGTCCTCGTTTCATATACTAATGATATATTCCATTTTTTTTTTCTTTTTTTCCTTTATTTACTAAAATTTCTTGTCTCTCACTAGTTATTATCGTTTTTTCATTTCATTTTTTATTGTTATGATTGACAAAACAGACTAACTAAGAGAAGGTCATTCACAATTTCCCAAATTGAGAGCCTGAGCTACGAGCTAAATGAGAAATCTTATATGATGAAGCGGGCTTATTTTGATCTTTATTCTCCCTGTTTCCATACGGACAATTATCATGCGTCCTAAAATCAATCGTATCAGTAAAACTTCTTAGTAATTTAATACCCTTTTCCTGCATATGTGAGTTTTAGTGTTGATGGGAGAACTCGGTCGTTAGATTGACTAGCTAATTATGTTTCTCATGTGGGTCAGATCTTGAGAGTGCCTTTGTCAGCACATTTGTATTTCTTTTCTCTTACACTTGTATAAGAATCCTTGCGTCAGGCTAGTATATCTTGTAACTAGTGATGAAGCTTCCGCCGGCAAAGAAATCACCGTTGAAGGTTTCATTGCCGGATAAGTTAGTGATAAAAATTTCATCGCCGGAGACAAAAAAGATGAAGATTTCGTCGTTATAGAACATCACTATTGATCTTAAAGCCCAACCCGGTAACCAAGAACCGCCAATAAAACAAAGATAAAGCCACCATAATGGTATAGATAAGTAGAAAACATGATAACAACTAAACTAAAACTATTAACCTAGAAAATAAGAAATAATGAAGAAATCTGCTTTTCGGTCCTTTAGATGGTTGTTGGTGATGGTTTTGCTTAAGAAGAAAAAGGAACGAGAGAAGGGTCGTTGTACGAGCATTTATTCGACATCCTATAATCAATTGTGTTAGTAAGAAAATAATTTTGTCCCTTAGTAATGTATTCCTACAAATGTGACGTTTAATTATTTATAAAATGAAAGCATGAATTTGTCTTGATTATTCGCATACTTGTTGCTTACCATACTACTTTGTATTTACTTAGTGCAATTAAAACACGATTTGTCTTGATCCGGCAGTCAAAACCGTTTTGTTTTATATAGAATAACATCTCGGCATATGTTTATTATCCTCTCTATAAATCACGGTTAAAGACGGGTATTTGACAACTAATCTAATCATTGACTTGTTCGGAGTCGAACCGTTTTCTTTGTGCAAAATTCAACTACAATGTGGAAAACATTTTTAACCAGTCCATTAAGTTGGGTGGAGAAAATTTATTCCCTTGCAAAGAATACCGGCTGAAACTTCACCTGCTTTGTAAATTCAATATCACGGAGAAAAAGGATATCAGCTTCCGGCTAATACATCTAAGTGGTGTTTCAGTCAATTGGAATATGATTGTCCGTTAACTTCCATATATTGTTCATACACCCCTCATATTTATAAACTTTTTCATAAGGGCATCCCAGCGTAAGAAAATAAAATTTCTCCATGCATAAATAGACAAATCAAACACACTAGTTCACTGTGAAATTGTTTGGGGGTTTCTTCTCTGCAAGCAAAAGCAAAAGCTAGGGTTTCAATCTGTCTTCGTATTGCATATGTTTGATCGATTTAACTGCAAGTAACAGCAACAATGGTTAGAGGTAAAATCATTTCAAACTCTCATTTGTTCTAGAATTCATAGGTTTTAAACACAATAATGATAGTATGAGGTAAAGATTAATTATATCTCTTCTCTTGATGTTTATTTGAATAATCGTTTCTTTTGTTCAAGATTTCAGAGTTTATCCATCTCTCTCTGCATTTGATGTTTGTTTAGATTATTTAAGAAGATTCCAAGTTCTAATTTCTATTGATTATACTCATTTGATTTACATGTTTCATCCGATCTTTAGATTTCATGAAAATTTCTAGGTCTAGCTTTATAAATATAGCGTTTATGATATCTATTGTGGTTCTATTTGATGTTTATTAGAAAAATGCTACTCTACATCTCACATAAACGCCCTAGTCTAGTAAGGAATATGTTATATCAACATGTAATTGATGATTTCTATAATATTAATATCAAAATTGAGAAAGAAGAGTAAGATTTTCAAGGAATGAGTCTAACCCGGAGAAACTCATAGTAAGGTGTATGTTACTTGTACAAAGTTTCCATTGTCTCCTACTATTCCACCATAGCCGTCCTCGCGAGAAATAAAAAACATTTTTTCCTTGAACCATTTTGCTTCTTGTCCAAATGGCATTTTACTTTCTGGACAATCAATTCCCATGTTCTTTCTTAATTACTGAATTTTTCCTTTATGTCTTGTTCTTTCTTAATTACTTATCGATTCAGCTCCCATATCCCCTAGATTTTGAATTGAATTACAGTTACAAAAAAAAAAAAATTAAA
>NW_020646192.1:0-917 GCF_003573695.1 Papaver somniferum | reverse complement strand
GCAATTTTCAAGATGATTGAAACATATCATGACTTTCGTCACATGGTAAAGATAAACTTGATCGAAGCGAAAAGCTTACCAACACATATTTCGAGATATAGATAGGCGAGGTATACTCGGCTCGAAATACCAAATGTGTATAATCCAAATATATATATATATAACATACGAATTCTTGTCTCAAATAGTAGGAGATAGAGTAGATCGACTTTTGAGTGACAAATAAGTTCAAGTATTCACATACCTTTTTGTCGAGAAGTTACAACGGTTCCTTGAGTAGTTCTTCAACTTGTATGATGAATCGCCATGAAGTCCTCGAGCTCATCTACACTTTCTATCCTAGTCCGAGACTTAGCTATAATAGACTAGAAATCAAGACTTATAATTTTGATCAATAACATTGACAAACATGCTTGAGATAGCAATGCATGCGAGTTCGACCGAGAAATGCTCTAACATCCTTCACCAATACCGCATGCACCCGTATGCACGCACTTGGCTTCCGGTAAATGGATTTATACACTAATGTGCGAACACACTATATATGCTTATATCCATAGATGGTAATCTCAAATCTACATTTCAATCATTGAAACATTCTTCTATAATTTTATAACAATCGTTATTCACGACTATCATCATCAAAGCTATTTTCAAGATTGAAACGACATCATGACTTCCGTCATGGGTAAAGATGAAAATGGTTAAAGCGAAAGCTTACCAACACATATTTCGAGAAAAGTATAGGCAAGTAAACTCGGCTCGAAATAGCAAATGTGTATGTATGAAAACTATCATACTTAAACGACTTTGTCTCAAGAGTAGGAGATAGAATAGACTTTTGAGTGACAGATAAGTTCAAGTCTCCACATACCTTTTAGTCGGATGAAGTTCCACCGGTTCCTCGAGTAGTTCTT
>NW_020646191.1:0-2271 GCF_003573695.1 Papaver somniferum | reverse complement strand
ATGTAGGTAGAAGTAGCTTAATTAGATACAATTGTTTCTAGGAAATAAGATCTTGCTAGCCCTTATCCTAACTAGCTCTTATCCTAACTAGTCAGCCCTAAGGGCATTGTTGTAACTCGTGTACATCCCTAACTCTTTACAAGGGAAAGAGAGATATGTTTGTAGGGAGGGTCCTTCTTCTTCCTCCCACAACCTAGTGCTCAACAAGAACTCAACTCCATTTTAATGGAGTTTGTGTGTAATACTTCCGACATTGTAACATTTCCGATCATCGTGAAACCCATGTATATAGGCTTCATTAATGGCCGAACCACGTAAAAAAGCCTTGTCTCCATATTTACTTTGATGCACTTCTCTTCTCAACTGTTGGTAGTTCTTCATAGTAGTTGTTAGATCTCATTAGGTGTGGTTGTAGGATTTTCTACAACTACAATTACAAGCGAGCACCCAAGTTGTTTTCAGCTAGCTTGAAGTTAAAACATGATGTCTGTTGAGTTTAATGTTGAAGCAAACTCCAACATCTTTTTGGCAAGATAGAAATCCGATAGATTTTCTTCTTGCTAGACCTATTGGTACTTTTTCCATATGGAAGCGGCATGATGATATCCCTTGAAATTACTGGGTCTTTTGTTTATTTTAGGTAGACCCAAAAGGGAAAATTTCCCTCCTCACTTTTACAGTGCTGTGGAAGTGAGTAGAAAAATGCAGCACAGAGCTTTTACATGGATTGAAGTCGGACATTCGGTGTTTTAAGAATGAGTTTGATGGCATAGCTATAGGGAAGCTAATTTTGTTGCGGATTTCCTCTCAAAAGAACCCTCAAAGAGCAATATGGCAGGAGTATGGATCAATTCTTCTCCTCAAGAAATAATAAGTTTGTTATCAAATGACTGTCAGGGTGTGTCTTACCCTCGACTAGTTAGTTTTGAGTAGTTGTTGTTTCCCTTTAAGGCATAATATCAAAGAAAGAAAAAAGAAAAAAGAAAAATGCAGCATACCTTTGTCTTTTCCTGTCATATTATTTGACCAGCTAATTGTCTAAAGGGCTAAGTGGCAAAATGCCCCAAAATCGATCCCAATGTTGTGAAAATGTCCCGGACGTTAAAGAAAAAATTTAAATGCCCCAAAATCTTATCAAAATCCCAACCGTTATTTTTGCGGTTACAGATGGTTAAGTGGTCAAATTACACCGGTGTCATATGTGGAATTAGACTATTTGACTGTTCCTCTTCGAACTCCACAGTTCTAATATTGATATCATCCAGAATTCTCTCCGGTGCTTACTAAAGAAGTAAAAATTATATCCGTGGATTGCTCAACATCGATTCTTAAAACATCTGATGAAAGCATAATAAATGAATCTCGTATAGGCTTTAGTCTAGATTGCCGACTACAATGGGCCCTCACTACCTTTATCCACTCATAGCAATCTGAAACAGCCATATCCAAAGATCTGTACTATTCTCCTTTGTTCTGGTTCGCTTGAGAAAATCTTAACTCTCGACAACCTCGAAAAGAGAAATTTCCAGCTAGCAAACAGGTGTTGCCTATGCGATTCCGATTCTGCCAATCACCTAATTCCGTGGGCGCTCGCTCGTAACGAAATGGGACATGCCTATCATGAAATAGTAAAGATTTTTAATAAAAAAGTCTGGCAAATTTCGATAAACATTGATCGGTCTTTAATTTCCCCCAGGGCTGAACATGGTTTCGGTTTTTCGTTGGAACCGGACCAAACCAGACCAATTAGGAAGAAACCAAACCGAACCATTTACTAATGGATTGGTTATGGTGTAGAAAGTGGAAAACTAGTAGTGTTGGTTTTGGTTTGGTTTAACTGTTAAACTTAGTTTCTATCGATTGGAAAACCCATTAATTTTTAAACTTAGTTTCTATCGTTGATGTACAAGTATTAGATTCTACCCATTGATGTAAAGGATAAATAAAAACTCTAAATCCAATATTTCATTATAATACTCTCCCTCTTTTTCTTTCTCCTTCTCTCTGCCATTACGGCTACTAGACTTTCTTCATCCCGTCTTCCTTCTTTTTTGTTTGTCAATAACTAAATTAAGATATATTATATATATCTTCTTTTCATCTCTAGATATAGAGTAAGCTTTAACTATTCTTGATAAAAAAAATTTATCTGTTTGTGTAAACCAATACTATCGGCACGATTTTTTTGTCTGTTAATTTGTGCAATTTTTCTTTTGGTTTGATATATAGAATTATTGGTTAATCAAAAATCACTAGGACAAACCGAAACCA
>NW_020646190.1:0-639 GCF_003573695.1 Papaver somniferum | reverse complement strand
CTTTCAGTAGAAAAGTAACTGTTTATACGTTTAAGTTCAAATAATGTCTTTAATATTCTGAAATATCTGACGCAAATTGTATTTTTACGTACCTTATAAGTAAAATTCTGGACATTTCACTAGATATTGTTATCCATTGATCCATACCAATTCAGAAGCAGAAAAGAGTCCTTTTCAGTAGAAAAGTAAATGTTTATATGTTTAAGTGCAAATAATATCTTTAATATGGTGAAATATCCGACGGAAGTTGTATTTATACGTACCTTCAAAGGAAAATTCTAGACACTTCACTAGATATCGTTATTCGGTGATCCATACCAATTCAGAAGCAAGAAAGACTCCTCTTTAGTAAAAAAAAAGTAACTGATTAAATATTTCTGTGCAAATAATCCTAATAAATTTACAAAATTTATAAGTGCATGACTTATAGAGCTTTAGTGTCAATTCAGTATGCTTCAGTGTTGTACTAGTCTTGTTTTCTTTTATTTGTGTTGGTTAGGTTGAATAATCTAAAGAAGTGCTAGAATCGAAAAATGATTGATCTAGTAAAAGATAAATGAATCAAAATCCAAGTGAAAAATAATTAAATCTGTAAATTCTGCCTTCTATTTGGTTAATAATTAGAGTAGGAAACCAAAG
>NW_020646189.1:0-653 GCF_003573695.1 Papaver somniferum | reverse complement strand
TCTTGGGAATTTCTGTGGGAGATTGACGTCACAGAACTTAGGGTTAAAATCGTAAAACCCTAGTCAGACATTGACGTCACAGAACTTGAGTAATAATGTCTCCACTAAGCACATTTATTGAACCCTTCAATTGGTTCCTGTTCACCTTTATTTATCAAAAGACGGAACAAAAACTCTTGGGAATTTCTGTGGGAGATTGACGTCACAGATCTTAGGGTTAAAATCGTAAAACCCTAGTCAGACATTGACGTCACAGAACTTGAGTAATAATGTCTCCACTAAGCACATTTATTGAACCCTTTAATATGTCTGCGAGAAAATTACCAAGGTACCTTTTTTAATACTAATTAGGGTTTCGATAGGCTAAACCTTAATTCCCACACCATATGTGCCAATGGCATACCGTGACAGCCACACCTCCGCACCAAGACATGCCAACCATGCCAGCCGCACCACCGTGCCAATGATAAACCATGCTAGCCATGTCTCCGCGCCAAGGCATGCCAACCATGCCAGTCGCACCACCATGCCAATGACAAACCATGCCATCCACGTCTCCGCGCCAAGGCATGCCAACCATGAAAGCCGCACCACTGTGCCAATGGCAAACCATGCCAGCCATGTTTACCGCGCCAAGGCATACCAGCCATGCT
>NW_020646188.1:0-601 GCF_003573695.1 Papaver somniferum | reverse complement strand
TTCTTCTAAAACCAGGTTAACGACTTAAAGACTTCATTGGGATTGTGAAGCCAGACCGATACTACTTTTATTGTAGGTGTGTGATCTGATCTTGCATCTTCTATCGTACGAGTACAATCAGATTGATTTTCTTGAGATTGATATCTCCGATAGGCAAGATATAAAAAGTAGTCACAAACATCTTCGTCTCATTGTTTGTGATTCTGCAACATCTTGTTTCGCCACCATACGATTATGATTGTTGTGAGGTTATTGATTTAACTAGGCTGTTATTCGGGAATATAAGACCGGATTATCAATTGGTTCCTGTTCACCTTGATTATTATCAAAATACGGAATAAAAACTTTAGGGTTTTTCTGTTGGAGACAGATTGATCCTTTGATAGACTTGTCTGTGGGAGACATATTTGTTTATGTCAAAGCCTGTGATTTTGGGTCGTAGCAACTCTTAGTTGTGGGTGAGATCAGCTAAGGGAATCAACTGCGCAGTATCCTGCTGGGATCAGAGGCATAGGGAGTACAAATGTACCTTGGATCATTGGGAGACTGATTGGGGTTCAACTACAGTCCAGTCCGAAGTTAGCTTGGAGTAGGCTAGTGT
>NW_020646187.1:0-420 GCF_003573695.1 Papaver somniferum | reverse complement strand
GTAACAAAGAGACTAAAAGAAAAGAAGGGTCTTGAACATTTATAATAAGAATGAAGGTATCTTTATACTATGGATTCTTAAAGGGTTAAAAGTTGAAAGTGGTACGTAATCCCACATTTAGATGATGTCAGTAAACATTTGAAATTGTATCTAAAGCATTTCTTATTCACTTGCCTTTGTCAAAAGTCCAATCTAAAATGCATATTTGTGGTTTATTACCCCATAGTCATACTTTCTCTGGTTTCAGTTTGAACTTCGCAGTCATTTATTTATAACAATAGAATTAAAATCACTTCGCAGGTTAGAGAGGAGAATTAATCAGTCTCTTCGTTGCCAAGAGAGAAAGCAGGTCCTGGCGGTGATGATGCAAACACTGGGTGAAAATACATTTTAATTCTGCAAATGTACCTTTTCAACAAA
>NW_020646186.1:0-867 GCF_003573695.1 Papaver somniferum | reverse complement strand
GAGACATGATAACTGTTTGAAATCTAATGTGTTTTCTTAGCAAGCTAACGCATCATACGTATATAATCATGCCATGAATTTTATCATTTTGACAAGTTTAGCATTGGAGAAAAAACACCAACACAAATACTAGTGTCATCTCAATTACCACCCTCACCACTACAGTAAAATCCACCACCATCACCTCCACAGAAACAACATCCACACCACCACAACCACAAACTGACACCAACAACAGTGGTGCAACATCCACCACCACTAATGTAAACACAACTACCACCGCCACCTATGCAACAACGCATGCCACCACCATCACCACAACAATATCCACACTACCATCCCTATAGTCAACTATCGATTTAAAATCACCAAAGAAATCTTCATCAATCTAAAAGAGTAAACGCAAGCAATTGACAATCATTCCTCATATCAGAAACTCAAGACATACATAGCATGGTCGAAATTAAATTTGTAACAAGAGAGTTTATGTTAATGTTCAATACATCAACCAAGTAATGAATTAGAATGAAAAATAAGAGATCTAAATTACCTTTCTATTCGTTTTATACGAATGATTCTTTAGTTCCAATTATTAATGAATACTTTTATCGTCTCTCTTCCCAATCGATACAGAGAATCTTTAGCAACTAACACCGATATCATTTATTTTAGGTTTATCAACCCAAATCCAGTAAAAATCGAAATGAATCTAACGTTTCTGATTTTCGAGATTGGGTTTTGGAGATTAGTTTCTCGTTGATTAATCACCAGAAAGTCCATCTAAATTGATTGTTTAGGAGATGGTGGTCATGGTGATGATAGTAGGTGGTGGCGGAAATGGAGGTGGTGTTGGAACGGTGGTGGTGA
>NW_020646185.1:0-617 GCF_003573695.1 Papaver somniferum | reverse complement strand
GTTTATCTAGTTTACAATTTAGTCTCAGAAATCAATTTCTGACTTATAACGAAGTGTGTAGACTTTTTTGAGTTAACGTATATTAAATTCAACATTTTTATGAACTCGTTCTTTTTGTGTTGGCTTTGTCTTTCTATTTGATTCAAGATAGATGAAATTTATTAGGATTTGGATTCGTTCTGCATTGTCTTTCATCCTTCTTCTATTGTGAAATTTGATTTCCTTCATATTTTCTTCAATCAACGTACATAGAAATGCAATTTTTACTAGACGTATTGCCTTGGAACATATTAATTGTAATTACAATACATTTTTCAAACTTTTTCTGTTAAAGATGTGTTTATCTAATTTACAACTTAGTCTCAGAAATCAATTTCCGACTTCAAACGAAGTGTGTAGACTTTATTGAGTAACGTATATTAAATTCAACATTTTTATGAACTCTTCTTTTTTGTGTTGGCTTTGTCTTTCTATTTGATTCAAGATAGATGAATTTGTTAGGATTTGGAATCGTTCTGCATTGGCTTTCATCCTTCTTCTATTGTGAAATTTGACTTTCTTCATATTTTCTTCAATCAACGTACATAGAATTGCATTTTTACTAGACGTATTACCTT
>NW_020646184.1:0-1223 GCF_003573695.1 Papaver somniferum | reverse complement strand
AACTCAAGTGCAAATGTAATTGTAATTCTAATATCAGAATATTCAAATTCTGATGATCAATATAACTCACCCTTATGGGATTCTCCGTGGACGTAGGTCGAGATGACCGAACCACGTAAACATTGTTTCAATTATGATTTTGGTATGTAGATTTTATATTTTGATTTTTTTAAATCATTGATTAATTTTATATTATTAGTTAGATCAATGATGTCCATGTCATTTTTGATCAATTTATAAAAATCTAACAAACTGTGCTCGATAATGTTGTAGACGTTTAGAAGCTGGATAGCTTTGCTATAAGGATACTGAGCCGTCACATGTTATTTTCTCTATAGTTCAACTGATGATGTTCCTTAAACAGAACTTTTTTATCTTTCTTGGTGTATACACATAATTCATCATTTGCCACGTGCCGAAAGAATCACACGTGGAGGACGCATAGCTCGAGACATCAAGGCGCGATGCCACGTTCTCACATCCAAGGGACATTTATCATCTACTCATGATCATCAACGAGTTGATCCGCCGGTTAAGAACCTGGGAGCACTGAAGTATTGATCCATTGAGAAGTACTGAGAAAACCCAAAGATCTACTTTATCCCATCTCGAGGAGGACCTAAGATCAATGGTGGAGATTGGACTTACTGACACGGAGTGACGGGAGCCGCAGACACCTGTCTAGCGCATGCAGGAAGCACAACCACCCGCATTAAACACCCTAAACATAGGGTACGTGTCAACTAACATGTGGAGGAGAAAGAGACGACCCATCGTTACCTTGTGTGACCGCTGGGGGCATCGGTCGAGAACGAAGACACCAGCGGGATCAGCTCGAAGAACAAGAATATAAGGTTGCAATTATCTCTGATAGTGGACCCCATGTTTTACCCCTATAAATATCCCTCTTCACTGAGAGAGGGGGGGTCGACTATTTTCTAGTTAGAGTAAGAAAGCTTAGGAGAGAGAAATTGTTAGAGTAAGTATGAGTTACATTTCTTCTCTGGCTTCATTCGACACTCAAAGTCACTTGACTATCTTTGTAACCTCTGAATACATAGTGAAACCCCAACCCCCGTGGACGTAGGCCTTAGTGCTGAACCACTAAATCATAGTCTCATTTATATTCAGCACTTTACCTTCTGTTTTATTATTGTTTTTTGACTGTATGCATCGTTTCATCTATCCCTCTACGGCCAGATAATGACGAGCCCGAAGGCTCA
>NW_020646183.1:0-1019 GCF_003573695.1 Papaver somniferum | reverse complement strand
CTGGGATTTCCTAAAATCATTTGTGTGACCTAGTCCGCGAACTGGCGGAAGTTCTTGACCCGAGAATTTCTGCTGAGTTTGGAAAACTCAACCGGTTATGCTTAAGTCCGCGAACTTGTTTGTGTGTGCTTAAGAGGTTATGATCTAAAGACGTGCTCTGAACATAAACATTAAGTTACTAAAGAATGTTTAATGCAAACCGTGGCTATAATGTTCATTGAGCCGATTCAATCGAATCGAAATCATCTTGAGTTCAATAGTGTCTTGTATATTTACATAAGATCTCATAGAAATTGAATGACTCTCTAACTAGTTCATTGAGTCAAGTGAACTAGTTATGATGAATGAGGAACCAGGTCAAGATGAGAAGCTCATATGGTTGCCTTTTGGTTACTATGTTGAACCAACATAAACGTACACGTATGGGCCGGTTTTCACGAACCTGGAAAACGTTTACAACCAAGTGTGTTTGGCAATCTTTGTTTTTCGATCTAACGATTGAGAAATATTGTATTGAATCTAAATCAGGTTTCATCTAACAGTGAATAAAGATTGTTTAATAACTAAGGCAAAACCCTGATTTGAAAGGATATATATAGGAGACGTCTATCTAGAGCAAAACTTAATCCCCACACACCTTTCTTGTGTGATACTAGTGCGCTCGCTAGAGTCGATCTCCATTAAACCTTGAGTTTCTTCTCTAAATTCGGGTTAACGACTTATAAACTTCATTGCGATTGTGAAGCCAGACCGATACTACTTTTATCGTAGTTGTGTGATCTAAACTTACTTTTCTATCGTACGAGTACAATCAATTTGATTGGTTTGAGAACTTATTTCTCCGATAGGTAAGATAAAGAAGTCACAAACATCTTCATCTCACTGTTCGTGATTCCTCGATAATCCGCTTTTGTAGTCAGGATGGATTATTGAGAGGTGATTGATTAATCTAGGATGTTCTTCGGGAATATAAGTCCGGATTATCAATTGGTTCATGTTACCTTGATTTCTATCAAAAG
>NW_020646182.1:0-415 GCF_003573695.1 Papaver somniferum | reverse complement strand
ACTTTATCACATAGAGATCATTAACATGATTTTAGTATGAATAAATAAAATGACATCAAACATGTATCACTCATATCTATTAGATACACAAACAGATTTAAACATGTTATACAGTTGATTGAACAACAAACAATACAATATTATATTATAATAATCATAATAATCTCGAGAAACGAATATGAATAAACCGATTATGTACAACAAACAAACATCTCACAACAAACATTAGAATAATATATATATATGGGTAGATCATAGATTAGTACATGGAGGGATCATTAGAATAATATATATATATATATATATGTATATACAATATACACAATCATAAATTAAAAAATTCATTCAATCAACCAGAACATGATCGACGCATGTGATACAAATACACATGTGAAGAATTTTTTTTTTTTTTTTG
>NW_020646181.1:0-2187 GCF_003573695.1 Papaver somniferum | reverse complement strand
GATGATTTACTCATTTACTTTCATATTTACATACAATCTTTCAAGCAAAAAGGTGAGGGAGAGATAAAACAATAACACGACGGACATGGAGAGACCTTCAGCAAAGTGTCTTTAATAGCAACAACAACCTTCATTTGACAAAAGGACTCGACTTCACTTGTGTTCTTCCCTTTCTTTCCCACCCCATTTGCCTTGGCAGCTTCCACACCTCCAGTGGCTGCTCCTCTACCCAGTTGGAACAACAATATCATTTCATTCTTCTATGTTATTTAAAGTACCAGCTTCCAGCAGGAGAACCAATCCCAGAAACAAAACCCAAATGTGTTATATTTTTGAGAATCATGTCCTTTCACCAAGTACTGGATGACTTGTTGATGATGCATGGAAACTTCCCAGCGCTTCAAAGTCATCCAAGGAAAACATAGAAGTAGCACTGGCCCTTCAATTGTAAAATATGCTATATATATTTTTTTCTTTTCCAGGTCCTAATCAATTTGGGATTGGTTAAATCTGGCATCAGAAATGTTAAAAAGTTTAGAAGATCTTCTATTGGAGATGTATTGATTGATCGAGAAGGGTGTACAAATTTTGGTATGGAATTGAATATGTTTAGATTTTGTTCCGGTCTTAAAAGTTTAGGTTACTTAATGATTCTACTGGTTTTAACAATAATTTCAGCTTCTTACTTTGCTGTTGTGATTGTTACCTGGGGTCCTCAGTTACTTCATAGAGGTTTACAATCTCTTCTCCCTTTCCCCACTGCAGCAGCAACATCGAGAGAAGCAAGCCATAAGCATCCATAATAAGCACTAATGCCATGAACTGTCCAAGCATCACGAGTTCGATCAGGAAACCCATCACTCTCAATAACATCATCACCGTCCTTATAAAATTGTTCCATGTAAACATACTTGCACTTGGCTACGGAGTAAGAGTAGCCTGCATAGCAATGTGAATGCGTAAATCAAAAATCAAGGATTCACAATTTAAACCAAACCAAGTTTGGATTAAGAACAAAAGTGTCACTATAAGTTCCATTTCGCAGATGATAAAAGCCATACATATTAATTACCATCAGGATACCAAGCAATTTCTGGTCACCCGTACCAAGCTAGAAAGAAATTTCAAATCTTAACATTAGATTCCATGATTGATAACTGCATAAAAGTCCTAAATGTCAGTATGTTTGTCCAACACTAAATGTCAGTGCTTACCGATTTAAGTAACCATAATGCAGAACTGTCAATGGAAATGATTAAGAGTTAAAGGCTTAGCCTTAATCACACAACACAATACTTAAAATACACCAAATCCTTATGAAATTTTCAATCTTAAAAGGTTAGCATTTGATTATTTTGCTATTTACTGTACAGGATTTCGTGTACAACTGTTTTAAGCCATAGCTTTAATTGGTGGTACTGTGTACGGACAGGTAAGATTAGCGAGAGAACTTGCTAGCTTTTGGTTTCTAATGCTCATTTTGAAACTGTTTATGGTTTAATTTGTATGTTTATGTTTCTTCTGTTCGTATGCAAGAAGAAGAAGCGATCCTACCTATCTCTGCCGTAACTATTTAGCTTAATTGTGTTGATGGCTTACTTGATGCTGGCTATTTTTTTTTGCTTCTTTGCAACTACAAATATGGCTTCTCAAGCAATAACATCAAGTAATTAGCTCTGGTGCTTTAATTTTGTTTCACTTTTCCAGAAGTAATTATTGAATCTTTCAAATGTTTTTATTGTAATTAACTAACAAACACGTACAGAAAGGACATCCTTAGACTTCATGACTACTTCAACTGTTTCAGATTTTGGATTGCTTAAAGCCCTGTCTAGATATCCTCTTTTTAATCTTATTGGATATCATAAGGAGTCGTTTTTCAATCTATCCAAAATCCTCTTCAATTACATTACCCTAAAATCAACTTCAATCAATTTCAAAGTAGAAGCAGAATCAATTTTGAATACGATACAAACAAACAATAAAGCCCTAATTAACGGACAATAAATACGATCAACATAAGAAAAGAAAAAATAACTTAAATCAAGATAAGAAAAAAGAGAAGTGAATGCATACCTGAATCCATCTGTTTTTTTAAGATTAAAGATGAACCGGAGTAACGATGGATGAACCCATCAGGAAGAACAGTAAGAATGGAGGCAACATGTGATTTTCTAGGTTTACCTT
>NW_020646180.1:0-1337 GCF_003573695.1 Papaver somniferum | reverse complement strand
TATTATTTAATAACATTATTTTTTAATAGTCATAATTATAATAAAAAAGTAAACATATATTAGGATCATACAAAGCTTTTGGTTGGAAACTAAGGTTGCACATGGTCCGGTACGGCCCGGTTCTATTAAGGAATCGATCCCTGTACCTGGTGTTCACCAGTTCTCTATTATGAATACTTGTACCTGTCCCTGTACTTGTCCCGGTAACACAAGTACCGTTCCAGTTCGGTACCGGTTTCTTACTTATGAACTCAAGAAAAAAAAAACAACTTCAGCAAACCCCATTTATCCTATTTCTTCTCCTAACTGTTGGTTATGTTGATCTTCTTACCCATTCATACACATCACAAGATCCCTGTAAATCCATTATTAATTCCAACCCATTATTTCTCTATAAGCTAACAACTCAAAACCATTTTTTATTTAATCATTCATCAACAGCAAGCCAGCAATGTCATCAAATCCGTCTTCTCAGAATCATCAAGATCATCTCGAATTCCATTTCTCAAGTTTAATTCCTATTTGTATAACCAAATTAATCGTAACCAATCTTCGATTCAACAACAATAGATTAAATTTTTTCACTTAATTCTTCTCTGAGTTCCTCACAGCCAACCCTTGTCAGATTTAATCTTTCTCTTCTTATCTCATAACAGCATCCTCATCTCATCTTCTTCTCAAAGTTCTTAGCATAGTCGTATCTCGACCATTTCCATTAAACTCGTATTAATTCCGCCATCAATTTCCGTTTCTCAGATCCAATTTTTGTTGCAGCGGCACTCAGGTGAAAGAGGGAAAGAATAAGAAGATTTCTTCTTTGATTTCGACCTAATTAAATCCAATTAAATCAACCTTCGAATCTGCCAATGTCCTTTATCCCCTCTTTCTAATCCTCTCCTCCATTCCTCCTTCACTGATGGTGGTGGTAGTGGTTCACTGAGATGTTGAAGAAGAAGCATGAAGAAGAAAAAGAAGGATTACAGATTTGATCGGGAGTAAACTGAAATAAATCCCTAGCATCAACGATTAAAATTCACAGGAAATCAAGGGTTAGGATTAAATAGGTACTTTGGTCCTGCACTCATATGCAACCGGTTCTAAAATCCATTTCCGTTCCTTGTACCTCCTTTCCCGGTTCCGATTCTTTTATTCCGGTTCTATTCTGGTTCACCGGTTCTGGTTAGGTTCTTGTGCAGCCTTATTGGTGACCTAGCAACAAGCTAAGCTCCAAATATTAAATAGTTAATAATAATTATTTAATTATTGAATGAAACAAAAGGTATTATTTACAAATTGATGGGAGGGAGTCGGGCGACAATCTGAGCACCAACACCCTT
>NW_020646179.1:0-2550 GCF_003573695.1 Papaver somniferum | reverse complement strand
TTTTTTTTTTGTTTTCGTTCATAAGTGACTGCTCTGTGTTTTGTTTTATCCTATCTCCTCTCTCAATTTTCAAGCGAACTTCAGTTTCTTCTTTAATTGCCTTGCCTGATCTAGTAAGTTAGTTGCCTTCTCATTTACTAATTCATAATTTTAGCATAGAATAGATTAATTAAGAGAGATACGAGGGGATGAAGGAGGATTCGATGAAGACATGGGCTCAAATATATTGTTTTCCGTGTTTTACTAATGGTTTGTGATTATATATGCATGTTTGTCTTACAGAACACAATTTTTGCTTTCAATGATCTTTTTTTTTAACAATACAAGAAGTTAGTATAACATAAATCATTTGTGTTTGGTTTTGTAACTATTGCAGAACAAAGAAAAGAAAAAACCTCTAAGATGCTATCGGAGCAAGACGAATCTTAAAAAAATTTCTTGCAATTGGAACATTAGTGGGTGACTAATCAGAGTGATTGCTCTGATATTTTGAATGTTGGAGAGTCAAAGATTGCAGATTGGAATTAAACAGAATGGAAAATTGGAATTGAACATCCACTTATTTACTTTTGTATCATGATCAGTCTACTGGAGCACCATTAGTATTTTTCTAATTTATTTTCCATTAAAAATGTATACAAATTTAAGAATCGACTGTGTAAATCTTTTTCTCATTCTGAAATTTTGTTACGATTCACCCGTAATGTCATCATGTATGGAAAACAAGGTTCAACTAATAAATTCTTGCGTTTCATTCCATTTCATCTTCTTAATGTTCACATTTTAATTTTTATACGTATCCAATACGTTGAAATAAAATTAATTTTGGGTCAAAAATTACTCATAAAATAAACACAAAATTGGTTAAAAAGACCAAAATCAACAATTCCTAGGTGAAATGGACAGTTAGATTTTGATACTGTTTAAATGGACAAAAATGTAAAAATAGGCAGGATGTAACCAGTTTCATCGTGCCCATTTTCAAATATTTTTTCTTATTTTTAATTTACACAGGATGTATCCAGTTTCATCCTTGCTATTTTTTAAATTTAAGCTAGGATGACACCAGTTTCATCCTTACTATTTTGTTTTGGCCATTTCACCCAAACTATTTTTTTACTCGTCCATTTGAACCGTGATTTAAAAATATTTGGACAAATGACCCATTTTTCGCGTATACAATCTTTAATGGCCGCAAAATGGAGATTTAGGCTGCGAAAAAATGGCATCGCTACCTCAAATATTTGTCCGCTAAAACTATTCACTCGACAAAAATACATTGTCGCTAATAGTTCTTATTTGCTGCAATATATTTGTTGGTCGGTGAATTTTTTTGATTACCGACCAAAGGTTACTTTTGTCGCTACTTTATATTTACTAAAAAATTAAACACTTTTGTCGCCAGTACCATTCAGCGACAAGCAGTTCCCGACAATTTGGGTGACCAAAATTTTTCGTCGGCAAAATGTATTAGCGACGAAAAAGAGCATTCCGCGACAATTGTGTTTGTCGCTAACTGGCAATTTTCTTGTAGTCTAGGGGAGATTTCAGGGACGCACAAGAGTGCAGTAAAAAAGATGTCCACAACTATGAGGAGAATTTAAGAAACAATAGTCTCATTGTTTCCTTGAACTTGTATCTCAAGTTCCACCTGGTCACCAAGATCCACCTTGTCACTGACACCCTGTTCAACTCTTCCATCTAGTTCTTCATTCTTTTTCTTCAACATAGATTGCTCATCAAATTTCACATATCTACAAATAAAAAACTTGTTTGATTTCTCTTCCGGACAACATATCCTGTAGCCTTTCACACCCTTTGCATACCCTAGGCTCTAGCTTCCCCTCATTCACATGATCATAGACTGAACATCCAAATATCTTCAAGTCTTCATAGTTAGCATGTGGACCTGTCCAAACTTCATTTGGAGTCTTACACTCAATGGAAGTCGATGGAGATCTGTTCACTAAATAAGATGATGTGTTTGCTGCTTCTGCCCAAAAATGCTTTGGTAACCCGGCATTAGAGAGCATACATCTTGCCTTCTCCATAATGGTTCTGTTCATCCTTTCTGCAACACCATTTTGCTGTGGTGTTTTTCTGACTGTGCGGTGTCTCACAATCCCTTGCTCCTTGCAGAGCTCATTGAACTCACCCCCACAAATTTCCAAACCATCACTAGTCCAGAAGGGGCTATAAATGACGAATGAAGTCTGTTATAAAACATGATTTATCACGGTTTTCATCTGTTATTCGAACCGTTATTTATTTGTTGTGACTCTTTATAAATGACAAATAAATAATGTTATAAAGTATGACGACTAAAATTTGTGATTTAGAATCACATACAGAATCTGTAATTAAATATCACGATTATTGTATGTAACATAAAATAACAGTTGATTAATGCCATAAAAAAATCGTGGTTGCTATATGTGAACTATAACAACAATTGAAAAATAATGATTCATGCCTGTTATAATTCAAAAGAAAAATCTTATTCTAACATAAAAGTTTTGTCATTTTTTGGCTACCGATTCGGTTTTTTGG
>NW_020646178.1:0-776 GCF_003573695.1 Papaver somniferum | reverse complement strand
GAAATTCTATCATTTGAGAAGCTATTTAAGGAATTGTTAAGACGTTCAAGAAGGATATCATTATCCAAGGCATTAGGAAATGAGCGAAGAAGGGTAGCTTCATCAGAAAGACCATAAATGTCTGCAAAAAGGATCATTTAAATAAGATAAAAAAACAGGATGAATGAATAAAGAGAAAAGAGAAAAGTAACATAACGTAAAGCTGATTATGAGCTTGTTGAAGACTAGAAATTTTGTTCTTATACGTGGAAGAATAAATTTCTAATTGTCTATTTTTCTCGCGAAGACCTTTAACTTTAACCTCAGCTTCTAATTCTTCATTCTTTTTGCGAAATTGAAGATTCTTATTTTCAAGATTTTCGCGTCTTCTCTGTAGATCTGAGGCAACAGCAAAAGAAGATTTTCCATCCTGCGAAAAGATATAAAAATATTAATATAGAAAGAGATTTTGAGTTAAAGTAAAAGGATAAAAGTATACCAGACTATTGAGAGAATGGAAGAAGTCGGGAGTCACTGATCTAGAAACTCCACGAAGAGAGCTATCACCATCTAGTAAAGGGACATCACAAAGGGTAGCGAGAGCTTTGCAGATATTTGCGAATTGGCTATCTCCCATTCCTTGTAGAGAATCAGAAAAGAGGCCAGAAAGCTTAGCCATAGAAGATTCAGGTGGAGAATCTTCAGTTGCAGCAAGATCATCGTTATCCTCATCACCCTTGTCACTTTCAGAATTTTCGTTAGGAGGAACATTTGAAGGAGAAGAAGAACGAACTTTT
>NW_020646177.1:0-690 GCF_003573695.1 Papaver somniferum | reverse complement strand
TTTTTTTTTTTTTTTTTTTTTTTTTTTTTTTTTTTTTTGTGAACTCTGAGATCAAATCGAAAATGAAGAAATAACTAATCAAGAAGTTAAAGACGAGATTTGCTATGAAAAATCAATTGAATCATGTAACGGTATGAGAATGACGGCACCAGTTCCGAGTAATTAGGTTGTTGGTGCTGTATACTCGCTAACTGTGATAAGTTTATGTGATAATTGAAGTTTATCATCGTATTGTGAAAATTTTTGTTATCCTTTCTGTCATAAGTGCAATTATCATTCAAAGTGATAATTTCAATTATCATTCAAACGTGATAATGATGGTTTTCATTACGTTGTGATTAGCTAGTATATTTTGCAAGATGCTTTTTTATGAGTGAACTGAATTTCCACACCTATGTATTACATTTTCCAGGTAATGAAGGCTAGTTGTGAAGCCATTATATACTTTGAAAGTGGTTTGTCGTCATGAATTTGCATTTTAATTTTGAAGTCCAACATTAGCTTTCACAACTGCTCATTACGGCAAGGTCCTACAACGTTTATAGAGTTACTGCTTTTGAAAGATTGGATCAACTAAACCTTTGTGAGTCCACAAATACAACTATATATCCTTTTGCAGTTTGCTAAGCATAATACAAGATCAGCGTACATTGTTTTTGAGATCAGACAAACAAATGACCCTTGCAAATG
>NW_020646176.1:0-1166 GCF_003573695.1 Papaver somniferum | reverse complement strand
TTTTCTCTGCCTTTGATTTCTCTCAAAATGCGAGTGTAGTTGGTATTCAGTTTTGTGTAGACTTGATCCTCGAACTTCCGCTCGTCACGACGACGATCATCCCTTCGTCCTCTTTTATCTTTGTTTGGCCGCTCGGCAGAACCGCTCCTCTTGGATCCGCTGGCTTGCTCCACAGAATTGGTCCGATGAGATATTTGGGCATGGGCCCTAGGATTTTCCCGCTGGATTTCTTCTAACCTGGCGTGCTTCTCGATGATAACTCGAAGATCTCCTTCGGTTTTGGGGACACTTCCATGAATCTCGACGAACAATGGACTCATCCTATCCAATCCCCACTTGTAACAATTGATGACCACCACTAGATCTACGTTCCCTATTGCTTGACAGATCTTGTGCCACCTGTCAGTATATTCTCTGATGGTTTCTTTGTGTCCGACTTCCAATGAAAAGAGTTTGTTCATTCCTGTATTGACGACTTTATTGTACATGTAAGTCCTCAAAAGTTTCTCTGTAAGCTGGCGGTAGGAATCGATGGAATTTGGTGGCAGGTTATCAAACCAGGATAATGCTGACCCTTTTAGGCTTGAGGGAAAATATCTGCATAGGACGGCATCGTCATTATCCCATCGTGCTAAAATTCGGTTGTAGTATCGGAGATGGGCCGCGGGGTCGCTGGATCCGTCGTAACATTCGAACACTGGGAGAGGGCATTTATGAGGGATGAGATCTTTGGCCAAGTGTGCCGCCAATGGAGTGGTATTGGCTTCTTTCATCACTTCTTCTAGTCTTCCTCCTCCTTGATTTGCCTTCAGCTGCTTGATTTCAGTCATCATCTCAGCACAAAGGTCTTCCATTGCACGCTGATGATATTCTTGGATTATGGATCGTCCCGATTTTCAGTTCTCACTATTGAAGTAGTCTGAATCCTCGGGATAGTAATATGGGTCGGATGATCCATTTCCTCTGGCCGTTCTTCGGTTCAATGGTTCGGGATTGTTGGCATTCGTCAAGATGATCCTTCGATCATGATTTGGATCAAGTGCTTTAGAATTGGCTTCGTCATGCTGGTGGGCCGATTCTAAACTCTGGGTAATCTTGTCTTTGAGTTCTTGGTTTTCTCGAGCTAGTAACGCTACTGAATCCGCGTATACCTTTTGGTTCTTCTT
>NW_020646175.1:0-325 GCF_003573695.1 Papaver somniferum | reverse complement strand
TAATCGGAAGTTAAACAGTTACCCAAACATCCGAATATGGGCTGTCTAACCTTCTATATTGGCCCTTGGAACCACCTAGAGCCATGGCGTGGTTTGTTTTGAACTTGTAATATTCGGAGGATAATTTTTTTTTTAAAGTTCCGATTGTACGATGGCCCAAAAACCAGAATTTGGAAAAAACTGATACTTTTCAAATTTTGAAATTGAAATAATCGAAAGTTAAACAGTTACCCAAACTTCCGAATATGGGCTGTCTAACCTTCTATATTGGCCCTTGGAACCACCTAGAGCCATGGCGTGGTTTGTTTTGAACTTGTAATATTCG
>NW_020646174.1:0-436 GCF_003573695.1 Papaver somniferum | reverse complement strand
ATCAAATGCCTTCTTCGAAAGGCTACGCAACTATAAATGATGGAAAGGGGAGGAAAAATCACTCACCAACTCCCCGCAATGATTGCGTTTCACTGTTCATCGCAATGATAGTGTGCAATGATTGTGCACTACATGTTCCGCCATCCCTCTCTGGATGATGCACAATGATTGTGCACAACTCGTTCTGCCAGCCTTCTCTGGCTGATGCACAATGTTTGTGCAACATTGGATTTAAGCTAATAACCTTCGTAATGCGCAATGATTACGCTGCAAGATCAAGGCCACCTACCCAAATGGCCTAATGCATCATGATGATGCAACATTGGACTTTTACCAATATGCCTTCGCACCAAAGGTTGGCCCTTGGCCAAACGCACCTCACTATGCAAAGAAGCTTTGGATGAAGCTTCATCTCGAGCAATGGCGCATCTTTTAG
>NW_020646173.1:0-454 GCF_003573695.1 Papaver somniferum | reverse complement strand
TGAACCATCATCATAGGTATTGTTTCAGGCATATGTACAAGAATATGAAGAGATATCACCCAGGGCAGCATTTGGAATCTCTTGCTTGGAATGCAGCCAGGTCATATGTGGAGGAAGATTTTAACATCAACATGGATAAGATGGAAGATGTAAGACCATAAGCAAGAGAGTATGTAGAGAGAGAACAGTCAGCACAGTGGGCAAGAGCATTTTTTGACACTTCTTCAAGTTGTGAACACATCACTTCCAACTTTTGTGAGGCATTTAATGCTTGGATTTTACACATAAGAGGTTTGCCCTTATGCAAGCTTCTTGAGAAGTATCACTTGATGATTACTAGGTTGATGTTTGATAGGAGAGAACAAGGTGACACTTATGAAGTTGGAGGAGTTGTCCCAAGAGCAGAAGGTATCTACAAACTGAATAGGGCAATAGCACCAGCTTTTCAAAGAGT
>NW_020646172.1:0-980 GCF_003573695.1 Papaver somniferum | reverse complement strand
AATGCAATTTTTACTAGACGTATTGCCTTAGAACATATTAATTGTAATTACAATACATTTTTCAAACTTTTTCTTTTAAAGATGAGTCTATCTAGTTTACAATTTAGTCTCAGAAATCAATTTCCGACTTATAAAGAAATGTGTAGACTTTTTTGAGTTAACGTATATAAAATTCAACATTTTTATGAAGTCTTTCTTTTTGTGTTGGCTTTTTCTTTCTATTTGATTCAAGATAGATGAAATTTGTTAGGATTTAGATTAGTTCTGCATGGTCTTTCATCCTTCTTCTATTGTGAAATTTTACTTCCTTCATATTTTCTTGAATCAACGTACATAGAAATGCAATTTTTACTAGACGTATTGCCTTAGAACAAAGTTTGGAATCTTCTCCCAGCAAGCGTTCTTTGCAAAACAAACATGAGAGGAGAGAGAAACTCTGGCGAAAACACAAGGGTTTAGAAATTTTTTCACGTAGGGGTTTCATTGTTCAACACGGATTCAATATGGTAGAAGACAATCCTAGTTCATCACGGATTCAGCAACATCAATCCTTTGCGGACAAGGCAAAGGCAAAACAAACCCTAAAGCCAACAGGAGTTGATATTACTAGTTTACCTAATCCTACTCTGATTGATGGAGAGCCGTCCCTTGTTATACCTGCGGACTTCTATGAAGAGGGTTGTAAACCCTTTCAACACAGCTTCATTGCAAGATTAAACTTCACGGGTCTGAAGTTCTTTGAGGTGAAAACAGTTTTAATCTCTCAATGGAAGATTAACCCTAATTCGGTTAGGTTTATGACTATGGGAAAAGGTTTCTTTGTTATTATGTTACAAGATGAGGAAACTAAGGAGAGAATCAGACGTACAAAGTGGGTTTTTCAACAGCATGAACTCAAGTTAATGGATTGGTACCCAGGTTTTGATCCTGATCGTCAAAAAACTTCCCATGCAAACGTTTGGGTTCACTTTCCTGGTTTA
>NW_020646171.1:0-597 GCF_003573695.1 Papaver somniferum | reverse complement strand
TACTCCTAATTGGTCACAAGTATCCAAAGAGCTATGAGGACATACATATTCTCAACCTATCTCCAAGTAAGTAGAATGCCAGAGAAATTAAAGGTGTCAGCTCTAAAGCTGACTGAAGAAAATGGGAGACACATCCACACCACTGCTAGATAAAGAGATATTCGCTACACAGCTAGATAAACATTGTAAGATGCGTCCGCTGCTTTACAGCTGGATAAGATTAGGAGAGAGATAAAAATGAGAGGGACATCTGCTACACAGCTGGACTAATTACGTGTGATGAGTTAAACCAGTGCTAGAAAGATTTTGTGCCAGATTGAAAGCAGACTAACAAAGCAACCAAAATGCATCTTTCTTCGACTCTCTCACAGTGCTCAGTAGAAACAACGCCTTCTTCGGTATTCAACTGTTGATGAGAAACTCTCGAACCTCATAGAACCTTGACAATTAACTCTTCTCGTCGATTTCTTGCTTGACTTATAAAATTCTTCTTCCCAATGGCCTTATTGAACAAAAAGAACGTAATGATGTTTCATTTTTTATTTTATTTTTCATTTTATTTTTATTTTTTTCATTTTTCATTTTTTTTTTTTTTTT
>NW_020646170.1:0-460 GCF_003573695.1 Papaver somniferum | reverse complement strand
ATTTTATTTTTCCGTTCAAGCTGAAGAGATTAAAGGCAGCTATGAAGTTGTGGAATCAACAGGTGTTTGGTAATGTGAATGCAAGACTCAAACAGGCTCAGCTGAAATTTGAAGTGGCGAGTAGGAAATTCGGATGAGGACCCTTTAGACATTTCTAAGCAGAATGAGATGAAGGATGTGCTTGTGGCTGTTCAGGAGGTGCCTATGCAACATCATATTATGTAGAAGCAAAAATCTCGCAACAAATGGATCTTATAGGGTTCTAGCAATACTTCTTTTTTCCATAGTTCTATTAATACTCGTAGAAGTGTCAATACAATTTCGGAATTGGTGACAGATGATGGGTCCCTTATCATCGATCCGGACCAATTAAGAGACCATGTTGTTTCTTATTATGAGAGTAAATTTAATGGAGTAGATATGAGGATTGAGGGTAGGTTGTTTGAGTATGGTCATAATT
>NW_020646169.1:0-459 GCF_003573695.1 Papaver somniferum | reverse complement strand
ATTTTATTTTTCCGTTCAAGCTGAAGAGATTAAAGGCAGCTATGAAGTTGTGGAATCAACAGGTGTTTGGTAATGTGAATGCAAGACTCAAACAGGCTCAGCTGAAATTTGAAGTGGCGAGTAGGAATTCGGATGAGGACCCTTTAGACATTTCTAAGCAGAATGAGATGAAGGATGTGCTTGTGGATGTTCAGGAGGTGCCTATGCAACATCATATTATGTTGAAGCAAAAATCTCGCAACAAATGGATCTTATAGGGTTCTAGCAATACTTCTTTTTTCCATAGTTCTATTAATACTCGTAGAAGTGTCAATACAATTTCGGAATTGGTGACAGATGATGGGTCCCTTATCATCGATCCGGACCAATTAAGAGACCATGTTGTTTCTTATTATGAGAGTAAATTTAATGGAGTAGATATGAGGATTGAGGGTAGGTTGTTTGAGTATGGTCATAATT
>NW_020646168.1:0-1330 GCF_003573695.1 Papaver somniferum | reverse complement strand
CTTTCGCGTACACATATCCTTAAGGAACTTGGTATAAGAAGGAATTTGCCTAATTGCATCTAATAAAGGAAGGTTTATGGTAACTTGCTTAAAAACCTCCAATATGTCATTAAAGTTCGATTCCTTCTTTGTTGGTACTAATAGCTGAGGGAACGGGGCTCTAGGCACAGAATCAGATCTCTCAGGGACCGAATTTTCATCATCAGAAATTTTATCGGTTCCTTCAGCTAGTGGTCCTGAGGGGTGAGATCCTGAGGGTTGAACTACAGTATGTTCACTATCGGGCATGGTTACCTGATTGTCTACTACTCTACCACTCCTAAGAGTGCTAATAGCATTCAACTGGTTCGAAGGTTTTGCACCTATTTCATGAGCTCCCCTAGGATTAAGGTTAGTCTGACTAGGGAACCTACCATTATCTCTCTCACTTAAGGTCTTAGCTATTTGGCCAACTTGAAGTTCTAGATTTGCAAGGCTCTGAGCATTAGTTTGAAAGTTCTGTTTGGTTTCCTGTTGAAAACTAACATGGCTCTGTGCTAACATCTCCTGATTTTTTGCTAACATCTCAATAGATTCCTCTAAGCTAGTCGTTTTATTTTCTGGGCCTGAAGAATTCTTAGTGTAACCAAAACCTGGGGGAGTGTTGGAATTACTAGGCTGACCTTGATTCTGTCCCTTAGACCACGAAAAATTCGGATGGTTTCTCCAACCGGATTGTAGGTTTCTGAATATGGGTCAAACTTTTGACGATTATCAAACCTAGTGTTATTATAGAGAGCATTGGCTTGCTCTTCATTATTTTGGCCTTCCCAAAAAGGCTCCAATCTACCACTAGTGTGACCCAATTCTATAGCTTCTAACCTCTTTGCTATAGCAGCAATTTTGGCATCTGACTCATACCCTCCTTCTACCCTATTAACATTTCCTCTACTTAGAAGAGTTGTTTTCTGGGGCTCCCTACTATTTTCCCATTGCTGGGTTTTATCGGCGATTTCATTCAAAAAGTCCATCACCGCATCAAAAGTTTGGTTTTCAAACCCACCAGTGCACAAAGACTCAACCATGGTCGTTGTCGAGTAATCTAAACCCTCATAAAGGATCTGAACTAACCTAACCTTTTCTAACCCATGATGAGGACACTGGGATACAAAATCATTGAACCTTTCCAAATACCTATACAAAGATTCCCCTTCTCGTTGTGCAAATGTACAGATTTGCGTCCTAATCGACGATGTTTTGTGCCTAGGGAAAAATTTGTTGTAAAAGGCAGATGTAAGTTGTTCATATGTTTCAATTGACTCGGAAGTCAAACTATAGAGCCATGCTTTGG
>NW_020646167.1:0-783 GCF_003573695.1 Papaver somniferum | reverse complement strand
GAACGACATTTTACATGTAAGATTCACTTGGAATATTCTTCAAAAACCTTAACAAACAGTTTCGCCAAGTTCGGCAATGAAACTGGTTTCGAGGTAGAAACCTCGCCAGGAGCGGAATCCTATATGTGGGAAACTTAGTATGAACGACATTTTACATGTAAGATTCCCTTGGAATATTCTCCAAAAACCTTAACACACACTGTTTCGCCAAGTTCGGGAATGAAACTGGCTTCGAGGTCGAAACCTCGTCAGGAGAGGATTCCTATAAGTAGGAGTCGAAACTTGGTATGAACGAGATTTTACAGGTAAGATTCCCTTGGAATTAATATTTTCCAAAAGCCTTAAACACACACAGTTTCGCCAAGTTCAGGAATGAAACTGGCTTCGAGGTCGAAACCTCGCTAGGAGAGGATTCCTATAAGAAGAAATCGAAACTTGGTATGAACGAGATTTTACAGGTAAGATTCCCAAGGAATTAATATTTTCCAAAAACCTTAAACACACACAGTTTCGCCAAGTTCGGGAATGAAACTGGCTTCGGGGTAGAAACCTCGCCAGGAGAGGATTCCTATAAGTAGGAATCGAAACTTGGTATGAACGACATTTTACAGGTAAGATTCCCTTGGAATTAATATTTTCCGAAAACCTTAAACACACACAGTTTCGCCAAGTTCGGGAATGAAACTGGCTTCGAGGTAGAAACCACACCAGGAGCGGACTCTTAGAAGTAGGAAACTTGGTATGAACGATATTTTACAGGTAAGATTCCTTAGGAATATTCTC
>NW_020646166.1:0-852 GCF_003573695.1 Papaver somniferum | reverse complement strand
ACTACACAATCGGAAGACAAATTACACAACTATAACCCGAATGAACAAATTCAGAAGTAAGAAGACACATATTTTTCCCGAATAAAAAACAATCGGAATATAACTAAACATGTTTACAACCGAAATCATCAACTGGAGTTTAGAAACTCTAAAATTTTATCCTACACAATCGGAGGTATAAAACATTATATTGTCTTCCGAATAAATACTGGCCCCAAAATGAGATTTTTCCTATATCAGTAAATTTTGAGATTTTTTCAATATATATATTCGGTAGTGAGTGTACTTCCGAATACTGTGTCTACTTAAATATATTCGGAAGCCAAAAAATTCATCAAACTACCGATTATTACCAGTTTGTATCCAGGAAGATATGGCCAACAATATTCGGCAGATAACCAACGAATATATCTCCCGAATACTGTCGATGTTCTTGAGAAACGAAGAACACGACTACATTCGGAAGTAAATAAGCATGAATATCGCCCGAATCTGGATAAAAAACCGGAAACCCTAGAAAAAAATTTTCTCGATTCGTCGAATTAAAGCGAAATAAACACCAAAAATGATAGATTCTTACCTAATTAGGGCCATTTGAAGTTGACGAAGTGTTTGACTATCGGAATCGCCACCACCGACTACATTGTCGGGTACTTCTTCGCGTTCTTCTTCATTTGTAGCAAGAATTTCTTTATTTCTTGCTAAAATTCCAATCTTTGGATCGATACCCCGAGAAACATTTTTGGTTCTAGGTCTGTGGGTTTCATTTCCCTTATCCATTGTTTTATAAACGAATCGACGATGTTTTGATTTTATGATTCGCGGCGATGTTTCGGTTGAACGAGGGAAAGT
>NW_020646165.1:0-3622 GCF_003573695.1 Papaver somniferum | reverse complement strand
TCCTAAACTTAAAATGTTGCTTTGTAAGTTTGGGATGAAGTAGATGTTTGTGACAATCTTCTGTTCTCCGGTCTTTCTCTGAAATAGAATTGATCCTTTCCCTTCAATTTCTACAGAAGATCCATCCCCAAACTTCACTTTTCCTTTTATTTTCTCATTGAGTTCAGAAAAGTAGTGTCTCTTACCAGTCATGTGATTGCTGGCTCCATTATCTAAATACCAGATTCCTTCTTCTCCATCCTTTGATTCATAGTTCTTTGGTATTAGTTTCCCTTCGTTTAAGAATACAACTTCGTGCATGAAAAGAGTTGTATCTGCTTCCCTTATTTCATTCTTGTTTGTTTCTTCCATCTTTTGTATTCTTTCAGGGCATACAGAGGAGAAGTGTCCTGGTTTATCACATCTGTAACAAATAATGTTTGATCTATCCTTCTTTCTTTACCTTGGTTTTGATCATTCTGACTTGTTGTTCTATCTTGTGAGTTAAACCTTCCTCCCCTTCCTCGGCCTCTGTTTCCTCTACCACCTCTTCCACGACCTCTTCCTCTTGTCGCAGAGTTTTGTTGGTAAGAGTTTGTGTACAAGAGTTTTCCTTGAGTTTCTTCATTGTTTTCTTCATCAAGGATTCTTTCTTCATATGATTTCAATCTTCCAATTATATCTTCATAGCTAGTCTTCTTTAAATCTAAGACTTGTTCGAGAGAAGTTATGATATGAATATACTTGGATCTTGGTAAACTATTGAGAAACTTCTTTACCAGTTTATCTTCATCAATGGATTCTCCAAGTGACGCAGCTTTTGAGGCTATCTCTGATAGCTTTCCTGCTAATCTATCAATAGTATCAGTGTCTTTCATCTTCACTCTTTCAAATTCAGACATTAAGGTTTGCAGACGGGCTTCTTTAACCCGATCAGCTCCGAGATTACGTGCCTTTATTGCATCCCAAATTTTCTATGAAGTTTCATGTTCACCAACTTGTAGAACAAGACATTATGGTATTGCTTGAAAGAGTAATCCAATGGCAACATTGTTTTTGTCTGGGTCCAATGTACCAGGATCAATTGTTTCCCAAACTTTGTAGATTTTCATCAGTACCTTCATTCTCATGGCCCATACTGTGTAGTTTGTGGCGTTGAGGATTGGAACTTGTATTGATGGTGGCGTGAACTGTTTTGCACCCACAATGGTGGTTTCGTTTTCCATGGCTTAGAAACAAGCTCTGATACCAATTAATGGCAACTGCAAGATGAAACTCAGCTTATATAAAGACAACTCTCTTTATTGATGTTTAGAAAATCTCTCAAAACTAAACACAAGCTCTAATCTTGCTCATATGATCAACCACAACTTTGGTGATCATATATATATAGAACTATGAATTCCTTTTCCTAGTCCTATTACCTTATTACATGTCTTTCCTTTTCTTAGAACTAGATGACTTCTAATTCCCTTAGGATTACATCAATTTCCTAATCTTGTCCTAACCAGCTTGTTAGTGACTTCTATGTTGAAGTTTAACCAACAGAATAATCTAAAACTATCTCCCCTTCACATTGAGCCTTCTCGAATGACTCTTCATCGATTTGGAAACACATCATCGAGCTCAATTTGGTATGAATTTTCCTACATTGAGGCTAAAGGAAGGATGCATAAGAATCATCTCATCTGGCAGATTGCACTTGGAAGTGGTTTTAAGTGCAACAGTGCAGTCTGGATTGCACTCAAGAATGTATAACCATCTTCTAATGACAACAATCCCTGGGATGACTGTATTGATAGGTATCCTGTAGAATCCAATTGATATGGGTTCAATCATCAAACACCACTATAGGGAATTGTGTATGTGCTAGCTATATGTAGTGAAAGTAGCTAGTAATTTTAGTGGTACCACGAATATATAACTTAGCCAGTGTCCAACATTTGAGGTGGACAGGCACTTGAGGGGTTGTTTGAGGTGGACAGGCACTTCCAAGTTCAACCCCTACTTACATCGGGGTTGAGAGAGCTTTATTTCATTTCTTTGTCTAGGTACCTGCGCGCTGGGCTTTGTACTTTGGACGTAGCAGGTGTTTGTTATAAAAGAGGTTTACAAAATAACTTCTGCAAGTGAAAGTAATTATGCAGAGTTTAGTTGCAATGGACGAGTGCTTAGTTTTGGTTAGGCTTCTACTACGACTGCTTCTATGCTAATGGCAAAAGGCTAAACTTAAAACCGTTGAATATTTTAAATCTGAATTTTACACGCCTGTTGCGTGAAACTAAGCATAAATTTTTATGTGTTAGCAGTAAAAAGTTAAATATTCAAATTATCAAATGGAAGAGTTGCAATGGTTAATACATACAAGAACCCATTTTTTGTTGTAGGTGTGATTAATATCCAATTGTGGAAGTAAATCCTTCCCAAATTTCATATTTAAAACTGAAAATATTCACTGCCAAATATGTACACCCAAATAAAAATCTAAAACGTGTTTTAGGTGTAATTTACAAAAACAAAATCTTCATTTTTAGGAAATAAATCTTTGCCAATACACCAGACTACAAGTTCTTTCCAAAAATGCATCAAATTAAAAAACCATTTGTTGGGTTCATGCATTTCAGATTTTAGAGTTTAAATTTATTTCCATATCTCAACCCAAATGGAAACCAAAAAAATTGAAGCAGTAAATGTTATAAAACTACTTTAAATACACCCTTCTTGCGTATCCTTTCCTCACTCTCTTGAAAAAACCCTACTGCAATCCAAATTCTAGAGAAGAAATATGTTGAACTCAATAATTGAAAATTTCGGGTTTCCAGACGAATTCTTTGATGTGCATAAAGATGTAGAATCTGTATGCTCAGGTGGCGACAATCTTGATTGTTTCATGGAATCGGAAGTCTCTAGCACCGATACTGGTTATTGTAGTGCTGATGTTAACACAAGCAATGCCAGTGTTACTCTCGCGTCTTCTTCTGATGCTGTTATGGCCTGCAGCCCTCTAGGAGAAGGAAATGCGCACGACGGCAGCCATCAGATTTTTGAAAGAAGGGAATTTGGTGATAAACATAGAGAGTTTTCTGATCATACGATCCACACTTCATGTCTTGAAGATCTAGATTGCTTCGAGGATGCCGAAGTTGTTTCTCAATTTTATGAGGAAAACCCTACTGCTACTAAGGATCACATTGCTGCTACGAGGACAACCACATCTGATGCACATTCTTCTGTGTATTTGGGTTTGTATGAATTTATCCGCGATGCTGTGGGCACTGCAGATCCAACTCAGAAGTTGTTGGCTGAGGAAACAGCACCCCCTGAAGGTGTTTCTGCAACTCTGCCTCCTAATAAGCAAAACAATATTGCAGCAGCACATCCTAAAAACAAGAGGAAGGCAGCAGCACAATCATCATCAGCAGATCCTAAAAAGAAGAGGAAGGCAGCAGCCCGGTTATCAGCAGCAAATCCTAAAATGAAAGCGTGGGAACCTATTGGTTTCCCCAAAGGATGGGAGTCTTTCACTGTTCTTAGAAAGAAAGGTGCTAGCGCGGGAAAAAAATACGATAAGGTACATATATACATGCATATTGAAAGTGTTTCTACTCTTTTCATCTATACGAATAGTTTTTTTTTTTTTTTT
>NW_020646164.1:0-2013 GCF_003573695.1 Papaver somniferum | reverse complement strand
GATTTTAATGATGAAAATTAAGTTTATGATGAAACCAAATTTTGGTTTCACCTGATTTTTTCCTAGTTTATTCGCCTGATTTGGAAGTCGGCGTGTTTGGTTTCACCATTGAAGTTGTGTTGGTGAAATGACAATATGTGGAAAAATGATGAAACCTAATTAGGTTTCATCGTACTTTTTCCATTTTGTTGAATATTGATCTCTATGAAACCAATTTTTGATGGTGAGATACAAGTGGATTGTGTTTTGTTGAAACTAGTTTTAGTTGAGGAGGCGGTGGTGGTTTGTGGTGTTGATGCTGGTGGTTGTGGAGGAAATGGGAGTGGTGCAGTTGAAGATGGTGGTAGGTTTCATCTTATTGTGTTTCATTTTTATTTCTTCCTTCTCCTTTCTTTTATGGTGAAACCAAATTTTGATTTCATCTAATTTTGGTGAAACCAATTTTGGTTTCATCATTTTTTCTGTTTGATTTCATCATTTTTTTCATATTTTGTTGAATACTGGTCAATGAAACTCATTTTTTGTGAGTGGCGGCTGGTTGTTGGTGGTGGTGGTTGTGGCCAGCGATAATGGTGGTTTTGCTTGACGACGGTGGTGGTCGTCATAGGCGATGGTTTGTGGTGGTGGTCGGCAGCGGTGGTCGGCGACGACGGTAGTGGCGGAGCAGCGGTGGTCGTCATCGGCGGTGGTCTGTGGTTGTGGTCGACGATGGCGGTGGTGGCGCGACGGTGGTGGTGGACGGCGGTGGAGACGGTGGTTGGTGGCGGTGGTCGATGGCGGCGGCGGCGGTGTTCGGTGGTGTTGCTAGTTGGTGGTTGTTTGTTGCTTGTTGGGGGTGACAATATAATAAGCATTAAAGTAGGGTTGATTTTTGTTTTTGTTGGGGTGATTTAAACTAGAAGGATAATATGGGCAGTTTATATTAAATGGGGTTTTTGTGAACAATTTGTTTTCTTGGAGTTTTTGTGTATGGATAGTGACACCTTTGGGGTTACAACTCGCGGACCGAAAACAAAAATGCTTAAATATACTCTTTTCTCTTATTTGCCTTAAAAATTGTGCAAACTTAAATTAGGTCACCTGATATTGGAACGGAGGGAGTGTTATTTATTCTCCCTAGTTGTTTTTTTTTGTTTATTTTTCCTTGGAAGTTGTGTCTGGGGCAATTGCCTTCTCCATGGTTGTTCTACCCTTCTGTTCCTTGATCAAAGTAATTCGAATGGAGTGGAGTTAGTGATCAGTGAGTGACATTTTTGTTTTATGGTAGATTCTGTCATCTGCCATTCGTAACAGAATATTTCTTCTTTTGCTTATCTCTCAATCACTCTAGATTATAACGATATCGATCTGGAATCCCTCAATTACACCTGCTAACCTAAACTGAAACCCTAAGAGAAATGAGTTTCTCTCTCGAGATCGATAGGTCATACAGACCAAAGGATAAACAAGTAATTTTACTTGTTATTTTTGACCATATGTTAACCTGTTTGACCAACAAATTTGACTTTGGACGAAAAAGAAACAAAAGGACACTTTTAAAAAGTTAAAAAAAACGAGATCAATTTATTAAACCGGTAATCGGAAGTTGGGGAGGTTATCAAAATTTCCAATTAAGTTTGATGACAGGCAACTCTATCTCATTCTCATCATCTATCCATCCACCTACCAGGAATATCATTATTTATTCTCACTAAATACTTTACTACTAGTTGTTGTTTTTTCTTCTTTTCCCTTGGAAGTTGTGGTAGGGGCAATTGCCCCCCTCCATGGTTGTTCTACTGCTTTGTTCCTTGATCAAAGTAATTAGAATGGAGTTAGTGATCAGTGAGTGACATTTTCATTTTAAGGTGGATTCTTTCATCTGCCATTCGTAACAGAATGTTTCTTCTTTTGCTCATCTGCTAGCTCTGTAACTTGTCTATAAAAGAAGACCTAATTATCACTACAATTCAACAACATTACACTTCTTACACAAACCCAGCTCCTTGACTCTACCTTTCTTCATCAAAACTT
>NW_020646163.1:0-1336 GCF_003573695.1 Papaver somniferum | reverse complement strand
AATACATTTGTCAAACTTTTTCTGTTAAAGAATGTGTTTATCTAGTTTACAATTTAGTCTCAGAAATCAATTTCCGACTTATAACGAAGTGTGTAGACTTTTTTGAGTTAACGTATATAAAATTCAACATTTTTATGAACTCTTTCTTTTTGTGTTGGTTTTGTCTTTCTATTTCATTCAAGATACATGAAATTTGTTAGGATTTGGATTAGTTCTGCATGGTCTTTCATCCTTATTCTATTGTGAAATTTGACTTCCTTCATATTTTCTCGTACATAGAAATGCAATTTTTACTAGAGCTATTGCCTTAGAACATATTAATTGTAATTACAATACATTTTTCAAAACTTTTCGGATAAAGATGAGTTTATCTTGTTTACAATTTAGTCTCAGCAATCAATTTCCGACTTATAACGAAGTGTGTAGACTTTTTTGAGTTAACGTATATAAAATTCAACATTTTTATGAACTCTTTCTTTTTGTGTTGGCTTTGTCTTTCTATTTGATTCAAGATAGATGAAATTTGTTAGGATTTGGATTAGTTCTTCTTGGTCTTTCATCCTTCTTCTATTGTGAAATTTGCCTTCCTTCATCTTTTTTTGCTAAGTCAAGAAAATATATTGATTAAAAAAATATTTACAAGATAGGTGAAGGAGAAAAGGGGACAAAGTGACCCCTAAAAAACTCCTAAACCTATTTAAAACGATAATAAATTACATTTGGAAACTCAATTGAACTTTAGAAAACTGGTCGACCTTCAAAGTGAAATCCAACCACATCCTCTAATAAAACAACCACGCTTTTCCATGGCATCAGCTGCAAAATTTTCCTCTCTAAAAGAATGTTCAAAACGAATTGAACCATATAAACCTTTAACTTCCATCCATCTTTGCCTAGCAAACCAAGGAACGTTATCTTCTGCCAAAGCCTTCAACGCAATTGTAGAATCTGATCTAATAACAATGCAAGCATACCCCCATTGAACTGCCCACTCCAAAACCACAATAATACCATACAATTCAGCCAAATAATTAGAAGTAACTCCCAAGCCAATACACATTGCACCAACCACTTCACAATTAGCATTCCTTGCAACAACTCCAGCTCCCGCCACCCCTGGATTACCTCTTGAGGCGCCATCTGTGCACAAAAGCGATTCATTATCCTTAGGAGGAATCCAACAACACTCCTTAGGATAACGTACATAGAAATGCAATTTTTACTAGAGCTATTGCCTTAGAACATATTAATTGTAATTACAATACATTTTTCTAAACTTTTCGGTTAAAGATGTGTTTATCTAGTTTACAATTTAATATCAGAAATCAATTTCCGA
>NW_020646162.1:0-958 GCF_003573695.1 Papaver somniferum | reverse complement strand
GTTGGAGCCTTTATCAACAGAGCCTTCGTTGTTGGAGCCTTCGTCAACAGAGCCTTCGTTTTTGGAGTCCTCGTCAACAGGGACTTCGTTGTTGGAGCAAAGCCTTCGTTGTTGGAGTCCTCGTCAAGAGGGCCTTCGTTGTTGGAGCAAAGCCTTTTTTGTTTGGACATTCCTCACCTGAGTCTTCGATGAATAGCAGAAGCTTCGTTGTTGGAGCCTTCGTCAACAGAGCCTTCGTTTTTGGAGTCCTCGTCAACAGGGACTTCGTTGTTGGAGCAAAGCCTTCGTTGTTGGAGTCCTCGTCAACAAGGCCTTCGTTGTTGGAGCAAAGCCTTTGTTGTTTGGACATTCCTCACCTGAGTCTTCGATGAATAGCAGAAGCTTCGTTGTTGGAGCCTTCGTCAACAGAGCCTTCGTTGTTGGAGTCCTCGTCAACAGGGCCTTCGTTGTTGGAGCAAAGCCTTTGTTGTTTGGACATTCCTCACCTGAGTCTTCGATGAATAGCAAAAGCTTCGTTGTTCGAGCCTTCGTCAACAGAGCCTTCGTCAACAGGGCCTTCGTTGTTGGAGTCCTCGTCAACAGGTCCTTCGTTGTTGGAGCAAAGCCTTTGTTGTTTGGACCTTCCTCACCTGAGTCTTCGATGAATAGCAGAAGCTTCGTTGTTGGAGCCTTCGTCAACAGGGTCTTCGTTGTTGGAGTCCTCGTCAACAGGTCCTTCGTTGTTGGAGCAAAGCCTTTGTTGTTTGGACCTTCCTCACCTGAGCTCTTCGATGAATTGGAGAAGCTTCGTTGTTGGAGCCTACCAAGTTACGCGAAATGTGTGATGTGTGCGTGATAATGTATGCCAGTATAAATAAAATGTAAGGAATGTAAGGAGTATTCAGTATTTGCAAACTCTGTAGTTAGGTGTGATGTATGTATGCCCCCTTTTGGTTTCAGAAGTTGATTGTTGAAGCTC
>NW_020646161.1:0-753 GCF_003573695.1 Papaver somniferum | reverse complement strand
TGTTGCACTTTCGCTACCTGACTAATTTCGTTAGCAATCAACTTATCCTTCCTTGTGCATAAATCCTTCAAAACCTTAGCATATCTTGGTACTGTTTTGATGGCCTCAATAAATGGAATGTTGATTTGTATCTTGCTGAAAATATTCATGATCTCCTTGTCTTGAGCTTGCTTCTTTGACTTGTCAAAACGAATAGGGAAAGGAGGTGGTATGGTAAAAGTGGGAATTGTGTCCTTAGGTTGGCCGGTTGAGGTTGGCTTTTACTTTGGTACGGTTTCCGCCTCTACTTCCTTTTTGATGTCGTCCTGAACCACTTGTTGTTGATGTTGTTGTGGTTCTTAAGTTTGTCTCCCACTTCTTAGAGTTATGGCATTGATGTTCGCTCTTGGATTCACAAAAGGATGAGATGGTAGTGTTCCAGCTTCCTGTGCTGCTAAATTTCCTACGGAAGTGGCTAATTGAACCATTTATGTATGAATGTCCTTTATCGCCATATCCTATATCAGCATAATAGTATCTTGTTTCTGCATATAAGTTTTAATCAAATCCTCAAGATTAGAGCCTTGATTCTGAGGTTGTTGAGGTTGTTGGAATTGTTGTTATTGAAAACCACCTTGTATCGCATATGGATTAGGAGCTGCAGCTTGCTTATTCGCATAACTGAAATTTGGGTGATCTTTCCAACCAGGATTATAAGTATTTGAGTATGGATCATTTGATTAGGAAATATAACATTAACCTCTGCATCCTCTT
>NW_020646160.1:0-271 GCF_003573695.1 Papaver somniferum | reverse complement strand
TCAGGCTAAGAACCAAGGTCGAAATCTAGCTAGCTGTCCGGACTTTACGAGAATTGTGAATGAGTTGGAGGTATTTCACAATCACTCGCGTTGTACATCAATGGTATACACCCTTCCTTGCTTATTACAATAAAACACAAAAGATGACTCTTTACATGACTTATTTACATTGACTACTCTCTTTTATTTTTGGAACAAGAGATGATGGAATTGATAAATACTTGATTGATTTTTTCATTTTTTTCATTTTTTTCATTTTTTTTTTTTTTTT
>NW_020646159.1:0-2339 GCF_003573695.1 Papaver somniferum | reverse complement strand
ACAAGAATTACAAATTACATCTTGAAAATTAATTCCATTAACTCATGGAAACATTACTAAGATATATAGAAACAGTTCTATGCAATTAAAACAAAACAATGAAGCTAATAAAAGCTGAATCTGATTAAAATATATGTAAGAATTGTCGCACATTACAAAGAACTTCAATTTAAAATATTCCTGTGCTTTGAGTAATGTTGTTTGAACTTGACGGAGTAGGCTGGGTTCTTGACTTGATGAACTCATCTATTTGAGATTTCAGTTGAACATCGGGAATGAGCATATCTTGGGTAAGATATGAACGGTTGAACGGATCTTTGGAGTCACTAAGAAGATGCCTTTTGATGACCAAACGGTCGACCGTAACTTTAGAAGAAGGAAGAGTCACTGGATCTTTCATTAGTGTGCACTGGATTGGGTCTAAGAACTCGTCTGGTATCTCCCCTAGGGATGCTTCCACGTCCATTTCCGCTATAGCTGCAAGTTTTACCTTGGCACTAAGGTTAACAAACTCTCCCAATGCTGTCATCTCTTCACCTAATCCAGGTATATTTACTACCTCAGTAAATAACTTTTCATTATATGATCGACCATCTTTACAAATTGCAGCAGCAAAAGTATTTTCCTTATCATCCCTCGCTACATGAACGCAAATGCTAATAATTTTCTTCAGTAATATCCTCGGTTTGAACCCATATTTTTCAGCACTCTCAAGAGATATCCGTTTAGGGCCGACTAGTTGCACCAAGAAGTAATTCAGCATATTAGCTATTCTGTCAACTATCTAAGGAAGAAGAAAGGGCGCAGTAATCTGCTCAGAAGTGAATGCTAGCATGTTGATATCTTCCAACGCTAACCTTATGTACTCCCTGACTTCATTTTCCTCCCAAGGATGGACTTTCCCCTCCTTTTCCGTTTCTTTAAGTTCCCGAATTTTATTGAATCCTTCATCCTGAAGATATATGCTATCGTTTATCAGGAAATTCAAAAAGTTCAAATAAACACCCTTCTCCTCTTCTTTGTCAAATTTCTTCCATGCATCCAGATGGCTTGGTTCTCCCCACAATTACTTGAGATGTTGTGTGATTTCATTACGTATGTAGAATTTCTCTGAAAATTGAGTAGACTCAATGTCGACATATAACTTCAACACAGATTCAACCAGATACTGACCAAGAGCTAATCGATAGCCTTGAAAAGGGGAAACATGAGCTACTTGATGGCCTTGAAAAGGGGTAACTGCTGTATCAGAATCACTTCTCTTGGGCGTCCAATAGTTCAAGCCTTTAACCATCTTGGTTCTGAGATAAGGGTTTCTGATATAATTCGGGCGTGCGATGAACATGATAATGAAGTTCATAAAATCGTTCAGCAAGAATGGATCCAATCTCTCACGCATAGCCTCAGAGGAAAATATAAACAACTCCATTGCGTCATCGACAAAGTGTTCAGGCATACAACCAAACTCCATAGGGAAACTCGATGGCAAAGGCATTTTAAACCCTCCAGCAAAATCTACCAACCGAACGATCATCAACCGGTAGAAAGACAATGCCTGCTGAATATTATTATCTAGCTGAAACTCATAACTAGACTTTTCATCAGATACCAAATCAATTATTTTATTGAGGCGTGCTATCTCATCTTGGAAATAAGGAGAGGGAGGTTGCTTTACCTGTTCGGAGAGGGATTCCTGTTCTGTGTCACTCGGTGAAAACTTCGGTGACAAACCGAAGTCAACCTAGAGTTATTGTACAAAATATTAAAAATTACTTCTCTACTCATATCTTCTCATACGTGAAAATAGACACGTTTAAAGATAACTTTAGTTTTTCACGAGATTCAGTTCCTTAAATAGTCAAACTAAAAATCATTCTAGTTTTTCATGGTATTCAGTTTATAAAAACACTCTATTTCAATTTCTGAAATTTAAGCAAAAACTAATGCCAACTTTCATTCTTTTCTGCAATAACTAATGCATATTCAAGGGGATATAACCCTGCAAAAAACAACTAAAAGTTAAGTAACTGATTTCAAACTACTAGGAATATACAATGCATATCTCTTTGTGTTGGTATTTATTTAAAAGACAGTGCATATTAATCAATATTAAAAGATTAATATGTATTAGTTATAAATCATCTTATATTGAAAGATTAAAGTAAGTAGCAGATAACACATATGACCAATATGTATTGGAGGAAATTTTTGATGGGGGCAAAATCCGGAGGCGGTATAGGGACCAATAGGAAGCCAACATTTTCCCTTCCTTTTTTCTGATACATTCCAACAAATCTAAGTATCGATTTGAGGCTAGTTTGGCATTGGTGTGAGTTTTA
>NW_020646158.1:0-504 GCF_003573695.1 Papaver somniferum | reverse complement strand
AACACGAGGACTTCCCAAGAGGTCACCCATCTTAGTACTACTCTCGCCCAAGCACGCTTAACTGCAGAGTTCTGATGGGTTCTGGTGCATTAGTGCTGGTATGATCGATTGCTGAAAGTTTCTCACCAATTTTACTACTTAACACGTCTCCAATGTATTGGCTCGATCCATCTAACGCCCGTTACTTCCTCGTGGCAAGTCCGATCCGGGCAAGTGATGACTCGCTGGAAACCTTATGACGAGGAGAACGCTTGACGCGGTTATTTTGAACAACTAATCTCGTTTTAATAGTTTTTTAGTTAAAAAATATTAAAATATCCTAATAAACGCACACGAGATAAAAAAACATGTATTTTTCCCACCCGCACAGGAGATAAAAAATATCCAAACAAACGCACGGTTTTTGAATTTTCACCCAATTAGGGCAGATGCCCTCCCATATATCACGAGATAAAAATTCCATCTTATCTCGTGTAACCCGCTTTCTAACTAGTCACTAGCCTT
>NW_020646157.1:0-882 GCF_003573695.1 Papaver somniferum | reverse complement strand
TCTTTCTTTTTGTGTTGGTTTTATCTTTCAATTTCATTCAAGATACATGAAATTTTTTAGGATTTGGATTGGTTCTGCATGGTCTTTCATCCTTCTTCTATTGTGAAATTTGACTTCCTTCATATTTTCTTGAATCAACGTACATAGAAATGCAATTTTTACTTGAGCTATTGCCTTAGAACATAGTATTTATAATTACAATACATTTTTCAAACTTTTTCTGTTAAAGATGAATATATCTGGTTTCAATTTAGTCTCAGAAATCAATTTCCGACTTATAACGAAGTGTGTGGCCTTTTTTGAGTTAATGTATATAAAATTCAACATTTTTATGAACTCTTTCTTTTTGTGTTGGTTTTGTCTTTCTATTTGATTCAAATAGATGATATTTGTTAGAATTTGGATTAGTTTTGGCTGGTCTTTCATCCTTCTTCTACTTTGAAATTTGACATCCTTCATATTTTCTAGAATCAGTGTACATAGAAATGCAATTTTTACTAGACGTAAAGCCTTAGAACATATTATTTGTGGTTACAATAAAGTTTTCAAACTTTTTTTTGTTAAAGATGAGTTTATCTAGTTTACAATTTAGTCTCAGAAATCAATTTCAGACTTATAACGAAGTGTGTAGCCTTTCTTGAATTAACGTATATAAAATTCAACATTTTTATGAACTCTTTCTTGTTGTGTTGGTTTTGTCTTTCAATTTGATTCAAATAGATGATATTTGTTAGAATTTGGATTAGTTTTGGTCTTTCATCCTTCTTCTATTGTGAAATTTGACTTCCTTCATATTTTCTAGAATCAGTGTACATAGAAATGCAATTTTTACTAGACGTAATACCTTAGAACATATTATTTGTGATTACAATAAAGTTTTCA
>NW_020646156.1:0-357 GCF_003573695.1 Papaver somniferum | reverse complement strand
CCCATCATAGTACGATGTGGAGTCGTAATGGCACATATATAGTGCAACCGAAAATGCGTAATAACACGAATGTCAGGCTTAAATCCAGTTACCAACTGGTATGCAGAAAAGGTTGACTAATATTGGGCTCCAAAAATGAATTAAGTAAGATGCGTGTAATATTGCATATCCCCAAACAAATAAAAGATAGGTTGGTACGCATAACCTATTCCTTAGGCACCATATGTGACCTTTGATGGTAGCCTCTGCGAGACCATTGGGTATAAGATGCTCTATATTGATCCTATTAAACATGCAATATTCATCAAGTCCTTTTGATGTAAATTCTCTAGCATTAACAAGGGTGGTTAGCCTTTT
>NW_020646155.1:0-928 GCF_003573695.1 Papaver somniferum | reverse complement strand
TTTCCAAAGGTTAAAAGCAAACGATACACTCAGGTATCGACGACTCGATCATCAAGTGACTCAGGGACGACTGGGGACTTTCCACAATCGCGGTGTTTCCCACAAAAGTCAGACTTGCACCTGACTCATTTTTCGTTAGCAGATCCAAAAAACTGAGTAAGTCTTGCTTAGAAAAAATACATGGTTTACTATTTCAAGTCTTCCACCAAACAACAAGTTCAGTTAGGAGCATACAACACTCAAAAAACATTTGCTAGTTTTCCATCTGTTAGCTTCCCACTTTCTGATACAAGAAAACAACTTCTCTTCCAGAAATCAACTATTCTGGTCTCATCACTTTCCTTGCTTCCCTCCCCAAAACCAACCCATTCTCCTTCACTTTGTGACCGAAGCAAATACGGAACGGCCATTTATTGGTTTAGGCCGGATTTTTACAGATTGATCTCTCGAATCTAAGGTACTCACATGTAGTACATTGTTTAGGGTTTAAATTCGTTTCTCACACACACACCCGAAATTACCGAAATCATCATAAACCATTTTCACCCACAAATAAAAGGGAAAAGAGAAAGAGAAATCCTCAGACGTAGATCCTGGGGTGATTCCAATTCATACAGTGGATGATGACGAGGTCCGCAAATCCGCAGACGATCCATCAACAAAGGAATCATCGAACTTCATTACTCGGGAAGATTTGGAACGCCTTCTGGAGAACCATGGAAAGGACAAGACCTCAAAGGTCCATCGTCACCAGTCTCCATATCCCGCTGCTGCGTAAAGGATCCCTCTTCCGAAAGGTTATGTTTCTCCGACCTTCACTCTGTATGATGGAACTGGAAATGCTCGAGAACATGTTTCTCGATTTCTGGAAGCACTGGGTGAACATGAACACAACCATACCGTCCGTCTGAAGGAATTTTCAAAATCC
>NW_020646154.1:0-560 GCF_003573695.1 Papaver somniferum | reverse complement strand
TTATACTTCTTATTCTATTCCTTAATACTACGTCTAACTAGAGTATAATCATTCATAGCTTTGCATTTATGTTTTCAATATGCAAGAGTTGAATGATACGTTAAGGAATGAAACAGTTCAAGTCAAATATTACTAACCTCAAGTGGAAGGATGATGTTGTCGTTGTAGCTCCTTACTTCTTCACTTCTTCAAGTCTTCACGTAATACTTTAATGTCTCATATCCTAATACTTTCAAGCTAACCAATACGAAGTTGACTCTAGTACATAATCAAGCTACTCTTTAAATGAGTTTTGGCTCACTAAAATATGACAACCAAACTTGACATACCAACGCTTGGTGGGTTCAACCGAGCTATGCTCTAACAATCTCGCCTTTTGTCAATTTTAGTGACAAAACTCTTACATCATATGGATAAACAAATTACAAGAATTCATTACACATATGCTTTGTTCCCGAATTCAACAACACAATAACCTGTATAAATTCAATCCATAAATGCCGTTGTTGACATTATAATAACAAAGCTAATACTCCCTTTAAAGGTAAGATATGTAGATT
>NW_020646153.1:0-379 GCF_003573695.1 Papaver somniferum | reverse complement strand
TGTGTGCACTGAAGTCAGTGCACAAACTCACTCCTGCCCTTGGCTTACAGCCTTGGTTCCCTGCCATTGTTATTTTATATCATCTGCCATTTAATCCTTGTTGTGCTGCCATCTTGTGTTAACTGTTTTAGCTCTTTGTATCTGCCTTCATCCATCGTTGCTCACTGCCATAGTGCTTTGCACCCATTGATAGCTTAGGAAAATTCTTGTATGCTCCCGCTCCCTGTAGACTAACTCCTACTCATCCCTATACTATAAAGCTTGGCCTTGTATACTTGCAAGAGTTTTTGTGTGTTTTCCATTCCACACCACTTATCTTGCCTCATTCTTGTGCGACGAGATCGCAGGCGGCCTTTGTATTTTAGTACATCGACCCATT
>NW_020646152.1:0-1112 GCF_003573695.1 Papaver somniferum | reverse complement strand
CTTATGCTTGTAAAGATGGTTGCAACCGCAAGTTTACCGATATCCATTAAATAAAGAGATATATCATTGGTAGTAATTTTCCTTTCTCCCGGTTAAACCTTTTTCCAATGATAGGGCTGAAATGGTGTCGTGATCAATTTCAAAACCGGTAATCAAATGATTATAATTCTTATTGTACTTAATAATATCACTGCTGACAACAACCAACATTGTTTCCTTCATTGCTTAGTTTTAACTGACTCGTTCTTGTTCTTCTAGTTTTTATTCTCTCATGGGCACTCACTCTTAGTGATAAACCCGTGTCTTTTTCTTTAATATATATATTTCCACTTATGAGTAAAAGAGAATGGGTAACCCACCATAGCAACCATTTCACTTTTGCTTCCATTCAATGACGATAATATTAAGAGATACGTAGTGTTGGATTCAAGACTGTGTCTTGAGACCTACGTATTCAGTCTGGATTTCTGAGACCAACTTGGATAGTCCATTTAGATGGACCAACTTGGACAGTCCATGTAGAGGGTCTGTTTTCGTACGTAGCAATCTTGAGACCCAAGTAATCAATCTCAAGTCGGTAGGTTAAGGGTTTGTGTCTTGTAACCCAAGTTGAGTCTTGTATAAATTGAAACGTGATGAATGAATGAAACAAAGAGAATTACAAACTTAACATGGCATCAAGAGCCGGTTACACTACAAGAAAATGGGCCTTTAGTGACAAATGTTTTCCCATCAAATTTTTTTTAGTCATGAAACATATTCACTTGTGACGAATATCAGAATTGTTAGTATAAATATCTTTTTTGCGGAAAAAAATATATTTTGTCCTTACAATTGTCACCGAAAGCATGGATGACAACCGAAACTTGTCATGATTTCCTCTGTCGCTGATGATTTGTTCGGCGAGAATTTCGCTAGTCACCAATTATACTTATCCTGACAATGATAAATGTTGGTCGCAAAAATAATAATTTGTAACTACTATTTCGTTTTCTCTTTAAATATATATAAGGTGACAATATCCAATGGCTCTTGAAAACATTTAACTGCGACGGGACAATATTTTGTCGCCATACTGTTTTTGCATCTAAAATACTTCGCCACGATATAAA
>NW_020646151.1:0-1192 GCF_003573695.1 Papaver somniferum | reverse complement strand
CCATCAATTAAAAAAGAAATAGAAGACGCAAATGTTATGATGGTGGAAAATGAAGAAGAAAATCAAGTAGATAGGGAAGCAGATTGGAGAAAACAACTTAATTTATATCTAGAAAAAGGAAAAGTGACAAGAAACATATTAGAAGCGCACACGATAAAAAGTCGAGTGACAAATTACGAATTAAGGGAGGGCGTACTTCACAGAAAATCCTACCTTGGATCATCACTCAGATGCCTGACGCGAAAGGAAGGAATGGAAATTTTAAAGGAAAATATACTATGGTGATGCATGGAATCATAGCGGGGGAAAATCATTAGCTTACAGAACAAACATGCAAGGATATTACTGGCCTTACATGCATGAGGACGCAAAAGAAGTATCAAGACGGTGCGAAGAATGCCAGCGACATGGGAAGAGGATACATGCACCAGGAGTGGAGTTAAGCTCATCAACAAGTGTATGGCCATTCGCGAAATGAGGCTTGGAAATTGTAGGACCATTCATACCAGGAACAGGGCATAGGAGATACTTAACTATCGCAACAGACTATTTCACAATATGGGCGGAGGTCAAAGCAGTCCAACACATCTGAGATAAAGATATGTTCACCTTCATATTTGAAAATATCATCTGCAGATTTGGATTCCTGTGCAAATAGTTTCTGATAATGGAAAGCAATTCGAGGGTGAAAATATCGAGATGCTACTCAACGCTTTCAAGATCCAAAGTGGAAAGTCAACTCCTTTACATCCTCAGAGCAATGGGCAGGTTGAGGAAACTAATAAAACAGTTGAGGATATATTAAAGAAGAAGTTGGAAAGGCACAACAAAGGCTGGTACGAACAAGTGCATAATGCAGTATGGGCGTATAGAACAACATGGAGAGAAGCTACATGAATGTCACCTTTCTGTCTAACATATGGAGTAGACGCAGTCTGCGAACCGAAGTTATCCTACCAACCACAAAGAAAGAAGCATGGGAAAAGAACCTAAATACAAACTTGATCTTAGCAAAGTTTGATGTCTTAGAAGAAAACATAGAAATTGTTCTACAACATATGGATAATTACCACAAAAGATTAGCCCGAGAATATAACAAGCGCGTCAAAGAAAGATAATTTCAACCAGGAGAACTAGTATTGAGAGAAATACCGCCCTATCATTGAGGAGGAGATGGAAAACTGAAAAAAAA
>NW_020646150.1:0-1192 GCF_003573695.1 Papaver somniferum | reverse complement strand
CCATCAATTAAAAAAGAAATAGAAGACGCAAATGTTATGATGGTGGAAAATGAAGAAGAAAATCAAGTAGATAGGGAAGCAGATTGGAGAAAACAACTTAATTTATATCTAGAAAAAGGAAAAGTGACAAGAAACATATTAGAAGCGCACACGATAAAAAGTCGAGTGACAAATTACGAATTAAGGGAGGGCGTACTTTACAGAAAATCCTACCTTGGATCATCATTCAGATGCCTGACGCGAAAGGAAGGAATGGAAATTTTAAAGGAAAATATACTATGGTGATGCATGGAATCATAGCGGGGGAAAATCATTAGCTTACAGAACAAACATGCAAGGATATTACTGGCCTTACATGCATGAGGACGCAAAAGAAGTATCAAGACGGTGCGAAGAATGCCAGCGACATGGGAAGAGGATACATGCACCAGGAGTGGAGTTAAGCTCATCAACAAGTGTATGGCCATTCGCGAAATGAGGCTTGGAAATTGTAGGACCATTCATACCAGGAACAGGGCATAGGAGATACTTAACTATCGCAACAGACTATTTCACAATATGGGCGGAGGTCAAAGCAGTCCAACACATCTGAGATAAAGATATGTTCACCTTCATATTTGAAAATATCATCTGCAGATTTGGATTCCTGTGCAAATAGTTTCTGATAATGGAAAGCAATTCGAGGGTGAAAATATCGAGATGCTACTCAACGCTTTCAAGATCCAAAGTGGAAAGTCAACTCCTTTACATCCTCAGAGCAATGGGCAGGTTGAGGAAACTAATAAAACAGTTGAGGATATATTAAAGAAGAAGTTGGAAAGGCACAACAAAGGCTGGTACGAACAAGTGCATAATGCAGTATGGGCGTATAGAACAACATGGAGAGAAGCTACATGAATGTCACCTTTCTGTCTAACATATGGAGTAGACGCAGTCTGCGAACCGAAGTTATCCTACCAACCACAAAGAAAGAAGCATGGGAAAAGAACCTAAATACAAACTTGATCTTAGCAAAGTTTGATGTCTTAGAAGAAAACATAGAAATTGTTCTACAACATATGGATAATTACCACAAAAGATTAGCCCGAGAATATAACAAGCGCGTCAAAGAAAGATAATTTCAACCAGGAGAACTAGTATTGAGAGAAATACCGCCCTATCATTGAGGAGGAGATGGAAAACTGAAAAAAAA
>NW_020646149.1:0-602 GCF_003573695.1 Papaver somniferum | reverse complement strand
TGCGATTCGAGCTTCTAATTGATCCACAAGAGATGATTGTGTGAGTGAGGCATTAGCAAAATGTTCATTTTCACGTTGTGGTGAATGATGCATGTGTGAATAGTCATTAGGGTTCATGTATTGAGGCTCAGGACTTTGAAAATGTCCATAATAATTCCTATGATTATTGACATCATGGTCTATGGGAGGTTCATAACGTGAAGTATGTCCATACGCAAGTTCTCTAAGGGATTTGTTCGAATCCCCAGTTGCAGACCAAAAGCCTGACATGATCTAAGTAGAAATATTACAAAGCCCACTCTTTGGTTTTAATGGGTTTGGATTTTTGGGGAAAATTTGGTTTTGGTGGGAAACATTTGGTTTTGTTGGGAATGAAAAATATTTGGTTTTTGATGGGAAACATTTGGTTTTGTGGGTTTTGGATTTTTGGAAAAAATTTGGTTTTGGTGGGAAACATTTGGTTTTATTAGGTTTGACAAGAAATTTGGTTTTTAATGGGTTTTGAAAACAAACCTTTTGGTTTTAAAATGGGAGCAAAATTTTTGGTTTAATTGGGAGCAAACTTTGGTTTTTAGGGATTTTTTTTTTTTTTTTTTTTGAAA
>NW_020646148.1:0-621 GCF_003573695.1 Papaver somniferum | reverse complement strand
ATTTTATTCAAATTTTTCATTGATTATCTAGCTTAAAGAAGATCCCATAATCATTGAGAAGTTATTAACGGTTGCAAAACTTATCTCCTTCTTTCCGTGTTTTATTATAGGTAATCTATGACATTTTAAAAAAAGATTATAAGTTTATTATTAGAAGGGATATTTTGAGTTTGGTGCCTATAAAATGGTACACTTTCGCGTTTGGTGCCTAACTTTGTCAATATCTGAGTTTGGTGCCAAGTCAACAAATTGGCCTTGATTGACCGTGTTGACCATCCAATTTAGAGTTAAAAATGTGAAATGTCTAATAAAATTCTAACTTCCGTTTTGTTCACTAACTGCGCCCTATCTTCTACATACTCCATGTTTGAGAAATGAGAGTTGTTGATTTTCATTCACGAGGTTTTAGGTTCCACTCTTAATACCATTGCCATCTTCTTTCATTGCTAATCTCAAATCATACACTGAGCTACTATTATTTTCTCATATGACCACCTGTTTACACAAAATTAAATCCAAAGTATAAGCATAGCTCCCTTCATTGTTTACCGGTAAATCATCCAAAATCTATCTCTCATGTAAACCCCAATAATCGTTTCCTTAAACCTTCAAACTAACCAT
>NW_020646147.1:0-1149 GCF_003573695.1 Papaver somniferum | reverse complement strand
ATACATTTTTCAAACTTTTTCTGTTAAAGATGAGTTTATCTAGTTTACAATTTAGTCTCAGAAATCAATTTCCGACTTATAACGAAGTGTGTAGACTTTTTTGAGTTAACGTATATAAAATTCAACATTTTTATGAACTCTTTCTTCTTTTGTTAGCTTTGTCTTTATATTTGATTCAAGATAGATGAAATTTGTTAGGATTTGGATTAGTTTTGCTTGATCATTCGTCCTTCTTCTATTGTGAAATTTGCCTTCCTTCATATTTTCTTGAATCAACGTACATAGAAATGCAATTTTTATTAGACGTATTGCCTTAGAACATATTAATTGTAATCACAATACATGTTTCAAACTTTTTCTATTAAAGATAAGTTTATCTAGTTTACCATTTATTCTAAGAATTCAATTTCCTACTTATAACGAAGTGTGTAGACTTTTTTTGAGTTAACGTATATAAAATTCAACCTTTTTATGAACTCTATCTTTTTGTGTTGGCTTTGCCTTTCTATTTGATTCAAGATAGATGGAATTTGTTAGGATTTGGATTAGTTATGGCTGGTCTTTCATTCTTATTCTATTGTGAAATTTTACTTCCTACATATTTTCTTTAATCAAGGTACATAAAAATGCAATTTTTACTAGACGTAATGCCTTAGAACATATTATTTGTGATTACAATACATTTTTCAAATTTTTTCTGTTAAAGATGAGTTTATCTAGTCTACAATTTAGTCTCAGAAATCAATTTCGGACTTATAACGAAAGTGTGTAGCCTTTTTTGAGTTAACGTATATAAAATTCAACATTTTTATGAACTCTTTCTTTTTGCATAGGCTTTGTCTTTCAATTTGATTCAAATAAATGAAATTTGTTAGAAGTTGGATTAGTTATGGCTGCTCTTTCATTCTTCTTCCATTGTGGAATTTGACTTCCTTCATATTTTCTTGAATCAACATACATAGAAATGCATATTTTACTAGACGTAATGCCTTAGAACATATTATTTGTGATTACAATATATTTTTGAAACTTTTTCTGTTAAAGATGAGTTTATCTAGTTTACAATTTAGTCTCGGAAATCCATTTCCGACTTATAAAGAAGTGTGTAGACTTTTTTAAGTTAACGTATATAAAATTCAACATTTTTAT
>NW_020646146.1:0-764 GCF_003573695.1 Papaver somniferum | reverse complement strand
TGTGTGAAATTTTGACTTCCTTCATATTTTCTTGAATCAACGTATATAGAAATGCAATTTTTACTAGACGTATTGCCTTAGAAAATATTAATTGTAATTACAATACATTTTTCAAACATTTTCTGTTAAAGATTAGTTATCTAGTTTACAATTTAGTCTCATAAATCAATTTACGACTTATAACGAAGTCTGTAGACTTTTTTGAGTTAAAGTATGTAAAATTCAACATTTTTATGAACTCTTTCTTTTTTTGTTGGCTTTGCCTTTCTATTTTATTCAACACAGATGAAACTTGTTAGGATTTGGATTAGTTCTTCTTGGTCCTTCATATTTTCTTGAATCAACGTACATAGAAATGCAATTTTTCCTAGATGTAATGCCTTAGAACATATTATTTATGATTACAATACATTTTTCAAACTTTTTCTGTTAAAGATGAGCTTATCTAGTTTACAATTTAGTCTCAGAAATCAATTTCCAACTTATAACGAAGTGTGTAGACTTTTTTGAGTTAATGTATGTAAAATTCCACATTTTTATGAACTCTTTCTTTTTGTGTTTGCTTTGTCTTTCTATTTGTTTCAAGATAGATGGAATTTGTTAGGATTTGGATTAGTTCTTCTTGGTCTTTCATCCTTCTTCTATTGTGAAATTAGTCTTCCTTCATATTTTCATGAATCAACGTACATAGAAATGCAATTTTTACTAGATGTAATGCCTTAGAACATATTAGTTGTGATTACAATACATTTTTCAAACTTTTT
>NW_020646145.1:0-509 GCF_003573695.1 Papaver somniferum | reverse complement strand
CGCGGAGACGTGGCTGGCATGGTTTTCGGTTGGCACGGTGGTGCAGCTGTCATGGTTGGCATTCCTTGGCACAGAGTAGTGGATGACATGGTTTTCCATTGGCACAGTGGTGCGGCTAGCGTGGTCGGCATGCCTTGGCACGGAGACGTGGCTGTCATGGTTTGCCATTGGCACGGTGGTGCGGCTGTCATGGTTTGCATGCCTTGGTGTGGAGACGTAGATAACATGGTTTGTCATTGGCACGGTGGTGTGGCTGGCATGTTTGGCATGCCTTGGCGCGGAGACGTGGCTGGCATGGTTTGCCATGGGCAAGGTGGTGCGGCTGGCATGGTTTGCATGCCTTGGCACGGAGACGTGGTTGGCATGGTTTTCCACTGGCACGGTGGTCCGGCTGGCATGGCCGGCATGCCTTAGCGTGGAGATATGGATGCCATTCCTAGGCCCGGAGACGTGGATGGCATGGTTTTCTATTGGCACGGTGGTGCGGCTGGCTTGGTCGGCATGCCTTG
>NW_020646144.1:0-733 GCF_003573695.1 Papaver somniferum | reverse complement strand
CGTCGTTCTGTCCCCATCTCGCTAGGACGCGGTTGTAGTATCGAACATGTGCAGCAGGGTCGCTGGACCCATCATAGCATTCGAACGTCGGGACAGGGCATTTCAGGGGAATAGGGGTGTTGGCCAAGCGATGCGTCAGGGGCGTGGAGTTAGCTTCTCTCATAACCTCTTCTAACCTCCCCCCACCTTGTTTATTTTTCAATTGCCTGATCTCTGCCATCATCTCATCTCGCAGTTCCTCCATTGCGCGTTGGTGCTCTAAATTCTTCAGATCATTTCCGTTTGACTCTCCATCGTCATAATCCGGGTCGGATACGCTATGTCTCCTTGTCGCGTCTTCATTAGTCGCTAGGACGACTCTACAGTCTTGGTTTGGCTCTGGTGCTTTGGAGCTTGCTTCATCAAGTTGTTGGCTGGTCTTTGTGCTTAGAGCAATCCGCTCCTTTAAATCTTGATTTTCTCTGGCCAAAAGAGCTACAGCTTCTGCGTAAACCTGTTGGTTCCTTCTCAGTTCCTCGAGCTCAGCCATAATTCTTAACAAGAACATAATGGAACTAGGATGACTTAACTTAAGTTAGTGGTGGATTCAATCCATAATTCTTTATTTCTTTGTTCTAGTGCTTCTCTGCCATTACTTCCTTGGTTCTTTATTTCTCACTGCCTTAGGCTCATTGCCTTTGATTCTTTGCCACTGTCAATCTTTGCATCTTTGGCTCACTGCCACTGTCACTTA
>NW_020646143.1:0-318 GCF_003573695.1 Papaver somniferum | reverse complement strand
GTTAAAGATGAGTTTAAATAGTTTACAATTTAGTCTCAGAAATCGACTTCCGACTTATAATGAAGTTTGTAGACTTTTTTGAGTTAACGTATATAAAATTCAACATTTTTATGAACTCTTTCTTTTTGTGTTGGCTTTGTCTTTCTATTTGATTCAAGATAGATGAATTTGTTAGGATTTGGAGTAGTTCTGCTTGGTCTTTCATCCTTCTTCTATTATGAAATTTGACTTCCTTCATATATTCTTGAAACAACATACATAGAAATGCAATTTTTACTAGACGTACTGCCTTATAACATATTTATTGTGATTACAATA
>NW_020646142.1:0-359 GCF_003573695.1 Papaver somniferum | reverse complement strand
TAATTACAATACATTTTTCAAACTTTTTCTGTTAAAGATGCGTTTATCTAGCTTACAATTTAGTCTCAGAAATCAATTTCCGACTTATAACGAAGTGTGTAGACTTTTTTGAGTTAACGTATATTAAATTCAACATTTTTATGAATTCTTTCTTTTTGTGTTGGCTTTTTCTTTCAATTTGATTCGAGATAGATTTAATTTGTTAGGATTTGGATTAGTTCTGCATGGTCTTTCATCTTTCTTTTATTGTGAAATTTGACTTCCTTCATATTTTCTTGGATCAACGTACATAGAAATGCAGTTTTTACTAGACATATTGCCTTAGAACATATTAATTGTAATTACAATACATTTCTCAA
>NW_020646141.1:0-300 GCF_003573695.1 Papaver somniferum | reverse complement strand
TTTTTCTGTTAAAGATGAGTTTATCTAGTTTACAATTTAGTCTCAGAAATCAATTTCCGACCTATAACGAAATGTGTAGACTTTTTTGAGTTAACGCATATTAAATTCAACATTTTTATGATCTCTTTCTTTTTGTGCTAGCTTTGTCTTTCTATTTGATTAAAGATAGATGGAATTTGTTAGGATTTGGATTCGTTCTGCATGCTCTTTCATCCTTCTTCTATTGTGAAATTTGACTTCCTTCATATTTTCTTCAATCAACGTACATAGAAATGCAATTTTTACTAGACGTATTGCCTT
>NW_020646140.1:0-870 GCF_003573695.1 Papaver somniferum | reverse complement strand
ATGAACTCTTTATTTTTGTCTTGGCTTTGTCTTTCAATTTGATTCAAATAGATGAAATTTGTTAGAATTTAGATTAGTTCTGGCTGGTCTTTCATCCTTCTTATATTGTGAAATTTGACTTCCTTCATATTTTCTTGAATCAACGTACATATAAATGCAATTTTTATTAGACGTAAAGCCTTAGAATATATTATTTGTGATTACTATACATTTTTCAAACTTTTTCTCTTAAAGATGAGTTTATCTAATTTACAATTAAGTTTCAGAAATCAATTTCAGACTTATAACGAAGTGTGTAGACTTTTTCGAGTTAACGTATATAAAATTCAACATTTTGATGAAATCTTTATTTTTGTCTTGGCTTTGTCTTTCAATTTGATTCAAATAGATGAAATTTTTTAAAATTTGGATTAGTTCTGGCTGGTCTTTCATCCTTCTTATATTGTGAAATTTGACTTCCTTCATATTTTCTTGAATCAACGTACACAGAAATGCAATTTTTACTAGACGTAATGGCTTAGAACATATTAATTGTGATAACAATACATTTTTCATAATTTTTCTGTTAAAGATGAGTTTATCTAGTTTACAATTTAGTCTCAGAAATCAATTTCAGATGTATAACGAAGTGTGTAGACTTTTTTGAGTTATAATGTATATAAAACACAACATTCTTATGAACTCTTTCTTTTTGTGTTGGCTTTGTCTTTCTATTTGATTCAAGATATATGAAATTTGTTAGGATTTGGATTAGTTCTTCTTGGTCTTTCATCCTACTTCTATTGTGAAATTTGACTTCCTTCATATTTTCTTGAATCAACGTACATAGAAATGCAATTTTTACTAGACGTATTGCCTTAGAACATATTA
>NW_020646139.1:0-548 GCF_003573695.1 Papaver somniferum | reverse complement strand
CCACCCGACATTGAAACAACCAACCTGGAGGACCCGGTCTATGTGGACTAAACTGGTCCACTCTTTCCCTAAATAACCAAACAGTTTTCGAAATGTTTTTCTCCCCTAAAAACCAAAATTTTTCTTTTTCCCACCCAAACCAAATGTCTCCCGACAAAACCAACATTTTTCCAAAAAGTCCAATCCCATTAAAAACCAAATTTTCTTGTAGATAATGTGTTAGTTAAATTTCCTTTTGTATATATTTTGTGCTCATCCATTGTGACTGCTAATATGATGGATTTTTGCCTTGAATAACGGAGTTTTAATCGAGCTACCACCGTACAATCGGGTATTCTCTCTCCTTTTACTCTACTCAGCATGTTCCTCTTCATATATTGTTGTATAATTCTTTCCATGTTTTGAAACATTGAGGACAATGTTTAGTTTAGGTTTGGGGGTATGGAATGGATACCATGATAATATGCTATAATTGAAAACGAACTCCTTCTTCTTTTTGAAAAAATCGAAAAAATTCAAAAAAAAAATAAATTATTAAAAAAAAAAAA
>NW_020646138.1:0-269 GCF_003573695.1 Papaver somniferum | reverse complement strand
TAGTTTCTCAGGCTAAGAACCAAGGTCGAAATCTAGCTAGCTGTCCGGACTTTACGAGAATTGTGAATGAGTTGGAGGTGTTTCACAATTATTCGCGTTGTACATCAATGGCATACACCCTTCCTTGATTATTACAATGAAACACAAAAGATGACTATTTACATGACTCTTATTTACATTGACTACTCTATTTTATTTTTGGAACAAGAGAGGATGGAATTGATAAACACTTGATTTTTTTGTATTTTTCTGATTTTTTTTTTTTTTTT
>NW_020646137.1:0-352 GCF_003573695.1 Papaver somniferum | reverse complement strand
TATATTTTCACAGAATGCCCGCATATCTTATGCGATCTCTTGAGACATGAGAAGTCTAATCTTTCGGATGCGAATGCGAATCTTACAAGCGAAAATACAAAACTTAGAAATGATAATTTAACTAATTCTCAATTGGTTCTCCAAAATCGAGAAAGAAACAAGGAACTCATTGCTATGTAACTTATACTTTCTCACTCTTTTTCTTTTTATGAGATCATTCGGACTTCTTACTTAGTTATATTCGCATACCTGTATGACCTTTCAGATGAAGCGACTAATCTTCCCGATGCTGAAATCCTTTTAAAACACCTTAATTCCTCTTTAAATAATTATCTACTCGAGGATTTGAAAA
>NW_020646136.1:0-872 GCF_003573695.1 Papaver somniferum | reverse complement strand
CAATCTAGGGGGTGAATCCCATCTCACCAAATGGGAAGTGAAAAGTGTTTGTTGTATCCCAAAACCGCTCAGCAATATAATCAACCATTGAATGGTTGGTTTCGCTACATTGTATGTCCAGTAAATTTTGCCATCCCGCTTTTTCAATAATATATTTAGCTCTAGGACAGTGTTGTGAAATAGTTTGATAGTGATGAATTACCGATGCCAAAGATCCACGATGTTGATACTTCAATTTGTGCTCCCCTGTAAATGTGATGTCCGTAGTAGCGTGCGGTTTATCATCTTGCAGTATAGGAAACCTACCTAACCGGGGAATATCAACCTCCTTAATTGTACCAGTAGCGATTAAGTTATAATCCTCTTCGGCTACAGACTTTTGTTTCTTGTTCGTCTTCACGCGACCATTGAAACGCACTGTGAATTTTTTCAACATCTGTGCACACACAATATAGATGCAGTTACATTATTAAAAGACCAACCCTCATTAACGAATATTTTTATTAGTCCATCACCATTTATATTCCAAATACTATAAATCCTTAACACAAACCATATCAATTCCAAATTCTATAATTCCAGAAACACAAATTAAATCGTCACCGATGCATTTCCAAAATCATTACAAGATTCCACAACCCAATTTAATCACTTCAAGATTCCATAAAAATCACTAAAAAATCAATTCCATACTCACGCAATTAGCTCTTCTACATATGTAACTCCCAAAATTTACATAACTACAATTTACATAACTAAAATTAATCACCTCAAAATTCAATAAAAAACAATACAAATTCAATTATTGGTAACCATATTCACATACAACATGCAGAAAACCAATAATTAATCCAATAATTTACATAACTACA
>NW_020646135.1:0-484 GCF_003573695.1 Papaver somniferum | reverse complement strand
AAGATAAAAACATTCAAGCACAAGCTGTGTAAACCGAAAACTATCACGAGAAAAATTATAAATCAAATAATTTTATTCATAATAGTTTTATTCATAATAGACTAATACAATCAATGAAAGAAATCAAAAATTAGTGTCCATTTTTTGTGTCTCAGTTTTTGTGAAGATTGCTTTCAAAAACTGGATTCAAATTACTTTGAGCACTTCCCCTTTCAATAGATTTGTTCATCTCCAGCAGTGAGAATGGAGATTAGCTAGTACTTATTTTGAATCCTTTATCATCAGTTCATGATATCTAATACAACCTTTAACAAAGTGAATCTATTTTCTTAGAGAGTATTGAGAGTTATCATGAAGAGGAACATCATGAGTTTGAGTCATAACTGATGCACAGAGTGCTAAATCACCAAGATATGATCCTTCTTTTTCCGATTTCTCCATTGAAATAAGATACTTCTTTCGGACCGGAAGAAGATATATAAGA
>NW_020646134.1:0-880 GCF_003573695.1 Papaver somniferum | reverse complement strand
CGTGACCCAATAAAATATTAATCAAAAATATTGGTGAATTACCGAATATTATTAATTTGGATGTTGATTGCTGAATCAACATTATTTTGTGTTTGAACTTGCTCAGAATGGTGATTCGTGGAGCGTTTGTTCGAAACCCTAATTTTATCAATCCTTCATCAATTGGTGAACTGATGAAAATTGGTCATGAGTGAGGAGGGACCAACCACATGGAATGATGAGCGTCCATGGGTGCCCAGTGCTCGAGTGAGCACACACCAGGGTTCTCAGTTTGAGAGTTGGTGAAAAGCGATGATTAAATGCAGGATTCATTATTTATTGAAATATTGCTGGATTCAGCATTAGGTGATAGGTTTGATAGATGAGGACCGACCAAGAGAGCATGAGACTGACTCTTGGTGGTCGCGAGACCAGTGGTTGGTCATTTGGAGAATCCACCAGTTGGTTGGAGAGAGTTCGGGCCCCAACCATCCAATCCAGTTGGATGCAAGACGCCCTCGTATTTGATAAAGGAGTACCTCAATATGTCTGAGCACGAATGGTCTCAAAAGAGTCTTGCCAAAAAGGTCAAATGAGACGCAGTATGTCATCAGCTGCCCGCGCTTGTTCCTCCGCTAATACTTTGCATACGTCTCTTGTGCAGACTTAACGAGGTACTGACAGTAGTTGTAATCCTTCTTTCATCGATCATATGCAAAGCCTTGGTATTGAATTTCCAGCGGGCATTGGATAGGGTTATCCACGTTTGCATGTGTCATCGGTTAATCCTTTAAGAGCGGAAACCTTTCGTGCTAGAGGCCAAGATTTAGAGTCCCCTAGTCATTTGCTGGATTCTATTAGTCCTACCGGCTCAACTCGTTCGGTTTTGGGTGGGTCTTCT
>NW_020646133.1:0-1377 GCF_003573695.1 Papaver somniferum | reverse complement strand
GGTCATATTTCTCTCGACCAATAAGGTCGCTTTAAACTCGCCACGCGCACTTGAGGTGTGGCTGGGTCCATACTTGTCGTCCTCACTTCCCATCGACCAATCAGGTCACTATAAAGTTGCCACACTCTCCATATGTGTAGTCGCGCCTTATGTTTGGTCGGCTCCCTTTCTTGGCTAATCAAGTCGCTCTAAACTTTCCACCATACATTGATCGGCATGCCAACATGCCACTCCGACGCGATAACATTCCAACATACTACTATGTCGCGGTAACATGCCAACATGCCACTCTGTCGCGGTAACATGCCACTTTGTCGCGGTAACATGCCAACATGCCACTTCTTGGCAACCTGCATTAAATTTCCACCCACGACAAACCCTACTCCTCTGGACGTTTCCACACAATGGCCTTGACATAGTTCCTTTGACATAGCCATGGAGCCATTTGCCATGGTGCCATTTGCATAAAAGTACCACCATGTCGCGGTCGCATGCCACACGCATTAATTTGGGTATCGACATGCCAAACCCTAATTTGGGCAAAGTTTCCAATCCCTAGCCTTGGCCATGCCGCCAAACCCTAACCTTTGACACGGTGTCAAGCACCAACCTTTCCCACGGCGCGAAGCCCTAGCCTTGGACATGCTGCCAAGCCCTAACTTCGGTTACAGAGCCAAATCTTAGCTCTGGCCATGCTACAACGCCACAGGTGTGGCCATGCCACAACGCCACTAGCATGCCGTTATGCCACGGCTACTAACATACTGCTATGACAGGGATACTAGCATATCGCTATGCCACGTCTACTAGCACGCCGCCATGCCATGGCTACGTCATTGGCATGCTTCTATGCCATGGCTACGCCACTGGCATGCCACTAGCATGCCGATTTCCATGGCTCCACCAGGCGCCACTATGCCAATGGCACCACTCTGCTATACAACAAGATGCGGCCATAATCAATGGACATCCTTCCTCATGAGATGCAATCTCGGCCATCCAAGTTCGCCACCGAACTGACAGACTTGTGGCAAATTTCAGGCGACCAGCTGCCTAAATCTAGTGGCCATGGCTACGCCAGGCGCCAATTGCACCATCGTGCCACTGGCATGCATGAGCCATGCCACATTGCCGCTGGCTATACCAAAACGCCACCACGCCATTATCAGGCGCCAACACAAGTTAACCATAATAAATGGCTCCTCCTTCATGATATGCGATCTCAGTCATCGAAGTTCGCCACCGAACTGACAAACCTGTGGCAAGTTTTAGGCGACCAGCCAAAACGAGCCTAATAGGATTACATGTTATTTTCCTGCGGTAAGTCCCTTGACTTTGACTTGCCACACGTAGCTAAGTGCTACATGTTGATGCGTG
>NW_020646132.1:0-554 GCF_003573695.1 Papaver somniferum | reverse complement strand
AGAGATATTTGTCTCAAAACAAGGGAACAACAAACACAAATTTTTCGAACCATTTGTGTGACCTTGTAGAGGTTTTGTGAAATATGAAATGCCATTTCGGGTTCGAATAACATGATAAACGGCTCCAGAAGAGCGTGTATCATTTTGGTGGTACAACAGTCATCTTTATTAACACCTTATAATATCCAGGATTCCTAAAGAATCTGTTGAGTTTTTGAGAATATTTGGCGTTACCACCTTGAAATGATAAACGAGCATTTTTATGGAGTCTTTTGTTACTTCATTTGTTTTTTGTGCCAGAAGCACATCGTAAAGAAACGTAAGGCTCTCTTTTATGGGGCGTGCCATAGGAGAATTCGAATAGTTGAGTTCCATGTTGTCATTAGACAGAAGTTTAATGACCCTTGAATTATTCATGCTCAGGCATGATCAGTATGGACACCAAAGTTCTACCAAAATGAGTAGACGATTCAAAATGCTCATGGACATCCTTTACAGAACCTGAAGCTTCTATTAGATAAGGATGTAAAATTGTGTTATTAGTCCCTGAGACA
>NW_020646131.1:0-1678 GCF_003573695.1 Papaver somniferum | reverse complement strand
AAGACAAGGAGTGTGGATGAGATTACCTTGGACTTGGCATTGTTGACACCTCTGAACGTGCGCAGCTGCGTCGTCTTCCATGGTCGGCCAATAATAATTCTCATGAATTTGGAGAAATAATTTCCTTTTTCCTTGATGTTCTCCATCGTGCATTTCTTTTAAAATTTTTGGGATTTCATGCTCAGCTAAGCATCTCAGTAAATTCCCACCAAAGCTTTTGCGGTATAGGATTCCATCAAGAAAAACAAATATTTTGGCTCTCTGAATGAGTTTGATTGTATCTTTTTTCTCCATCGACAGTTCATTGTCCCGATGGTATTTGATATAAGGTTGCCTCCAGTCCCCAGTATCATGGAATGTCAAAGCTTCTAAATGATGATGAGGCGTCTAAAAATTGGGGCAAGATCTTTGCAGATCTCTCGATTGAGCCTACATGGAAGGCCAGTAGATACCCATCCTTTTAAGCTTTCTGTAAAGTGTTACTACCAACGTCTGTCCGCAAATTTCTTCATGTATGCGTTTGAGTTGCTTATCCGCTTCATCATTTCCGAGGCATCGTGATAAAGCCCCATCAGGATTTCGATAGTATAACGCCCCAATGCCCCATGAAGTAAGAAATAATTCTTTAATTCTTTGAGACTGATTTTCCTTTCTGAAAGAGAACTGCTCAATTCTTGAATAATAGGCGTACGCCAATTGTTTGCTCGAATATCCTCAACTTGAGAAATCCAGGTAGATGACACAGCGCGCCTCTGTACCGTGATTGTTTTCTCTGCTCCTTCGAGTTGCAGCTTGGAAGCGAGAGTCTCTAGGCAGTCGGCATGCATGTTGTTAGTTCGTCCAGTATGAACGATTGTTGCATCAGCAAAATGATTTAATATCCGTTGTGCTTCAGTTCTGAATGGGGCGAGTGTGATTTCTTTGAGGTAGTATGCTCCATTCATTTGATTGACCAGCAGTTTTGAATCTCCCCTTATCTCAAGGTGCATTGCTCCTGCCTGCTTGGCCAAAAACAATCCCAGCAGGAAAGCTTCGTATTCTGCTGAATTGTTGGTGCAGTGGAAATCCAGCTTGAATGAGTGTGAGAAGACTTCGCCAGATGGATACATTAGCACTATGCCCGTTCCTCCAGTGTCGTTACTAGGGGTGGCGGATCCATCAAAGTATAAGAGCCATGTCTCTTCTCTGACAACTGAAATCTTTGGAAATTCACCTGGTACATATTCATGTAACATTGTTGCAGCTTCTCCTGGAAAAGCAGCGAGTAAGTATGCAACCGCTTGGCCCTTGATTGATTTAGGCGGTACACAAGCCATGTCAAATTCTGACATCTGAAGTTGCCACTTTGCTGGTCTCCCTATCAAGGATGGCTTTGATAGCAAAAACTTTATAGGATCAGCTTTGTAAACGAGCACAACCCTGTTGGATAGCAAGTAATTCCTGAATTTCTGGATTGCATGCACCAACGCTAGACATATTCTTTCATATTTTGGGTATCGGAGTTGAGCGTCTCTCATTTTGCGGCTGAAATAATAGATCGAACGTTCGATCCCTTCTTCGTCTTCTTGAGCAAGAAGTGCTCTGATTGCGACGTCACTAGAGGCTGTGTAAAGTATCAGTGGTCGTCCTTGTACTGGAGAATTCATGACAGCAGGTGATAACAATATCTGTTGTATTT
>NW_020646130.1:0-1233 GCF_003573695.1 Papaver somniferum | reverse complement strand
AATCTAGAAAAATTCAAGAAACAATATTGGGGTAAGGCAAGTTTAATCAGATTTTTCGAAATATATATCTCAATGAGTAACACTGTAGCATGAATTTTTTAGGGTACATCAACCTTCAAACATGGAACTACAACTTTCTGACTTGATATTTTATTAAGAACAAAAACCATTAAGTGCGATGCAGTCCTGATTAGATGCAATTATACAGAAGGAAGAGAAGACTCGTAAGTAGCGACAACTTAAAAAAAAAAAAATCAAGTGTTTAATCGAGAGTAACTAATATGAAATCTAGATAAAGTGTTTGAATTTGATATTACCGAATGAGAATGATCATTGCTAGAAAGGGTTCCAAAAAAAAGAAACCATTGGTAGCAGCTCCTCCAATAGCACTGATGGTTGTAACGTAATGGATTAACCCCTGCGGCGAATAAGATGGAACAATTAAAACAATATTAAAACAAAACCAAACAAAACATAAGAACAGATTTAAGTTTGGGGTTCGTGGACAACGGAGAGCTAAGAGAGAAGAAACTGAATTTAGTCAGGAAAACAACCGATTGAGTTTGGGGTTCTGAGGGTTCTGGCTAGAGCATGCTTCACACCCTTCGCACATAACTCCACATCCCAACTGAAATAAACTGACCAAGGCCCTTGTGATATGTGCCATCAAGTGTTGGTTCTACTTTGCAAATTCTTCAAAGTTAGGTAATCAATTAGCTCGTCTTTGTACTGGAGTGTTGATTTCGAAACAACAAGCTTTCATATCTCGTTTGAACATATTTCTGAGACCTCCAGAACCTTTAGGGCATTTTAAGAACCCAATACTTTTTAAATCTGTTGCTTACAAAACTTCTGCAACTGTGGGATTAAAAAGGCTACTCAAACTTAAACGGTTAATTAAAAAGGCTACTCAAACTTTTCTCTAGCCAAGTTTTCCCGGTAAAGAAACTTCAAAAAGTTCTTAAGCTCTGCCTGATGAATACATATGACCTCCAAAGTAAATTAAATGGTGTTGAGGGTCGATTGCAGGTCGTCAAAATTAGTAAAAGAAAACTCCTAGCAAGTTATTTCCATTTAAGTTGCAGGAGAAGGCTTAACCTCGGTATAATACTTGAAAATATCCCGGTGTTCATCCTTTGCAGGGTGCAATTTAGGTTCCGCAGAGGCAAGAGCAGGTATCATATCACCCTCATGGAGAAACAGTTCAAACCCCCATATAAGTTTCTTAAATAA
>NW_020646129.1:0-577 GCF_003573695.1 Papaver somniferum | reverse complement strand
ACTGGGAAGGCTAGTACCTTGTTAGCTCTTCGCTCATACACAGATGAGGTAAGAAATATTCTCTTATGATTTTAAACAGTATATTGTTGCCTCTATTTCTTATTTTTATCTGTTGTGTGAAGATTATTGCTGAAATAGAAGAGTCTGCCAATGTTGCGAAGATTGGTGATAAAGGCAAAGGTGCTCTTCGCAGGGAAAAACCAACTGCTCCTCCTTCAAAGAAAAGAAAAGTCTGTTCTTCCTCTCCTTAAAATATTCCTTCTCATGAAAACTCCGATAATGATGAGGATGATGAGGATAATGATGACCTTGCTGCAAATGAAGATTCTCCATCTGAATCTTCTATGGCTAAGCTCTCTGGCCTCTTTTTTGATTCTTTGCAAGGAATGGGAGATAGTCAATTCGCTAACACATGTAAGGCTCTCGCTACAATTTGCGATGTTCCTTTGCTGGATGGTGATAATTCTCTTCGTGGAGTTTCTAGATCAGTGACTCCCAATTTCCTGCATTCTCTTAATAGTCTGGTATGCTTTCATCCTTTTACTTCTTCATTGTTGTAACTCAAAATCTCTTTCTA
>NW_020646128.1:0-614 GCF_003573695.1 Papaver somniferum | reverse complement strand
CCTTAGAACATATTAATTGTAATTACAATACATTTTTCAAACTTTTTCTGTTAAATTTGAGTTTATCAACTTTACAATTTAGTCTCAAAAATCAATTTCCGACTTATAACGAAGAGTGTAGACTTTTTTGAGTTAACGTATATAAGAATCAACATTTTTATGAACTCTTTCTTTTTGTGTTAGCTTCGTCTTTCTATTTGATTCAAGATAGATGAAATTTGCTAGGATTTGGATTCGTTCTGCATTGTCTTTCGTCCTTCTTCTATTGTGAAATTTGAATTCCTTTATATTTTCTTGAATCAACGTACATAGAAATGCAATTTTTACTAGACGTAATGTCTAAGAACATATTATTTGTGATTACAATATATTTTTCAAACTTTTTCAGTTAAAGATGATTTTATCTAGTTTACAATTTAGTTTCAGAAATCAATTTCAGACTTATAACGAAGTGTGTACACTTTTTTGACTTAACGTATAAAAAAGTCAACATTTTTATGAACTCTTTATTTTTGTGCTGGCTTTGTCTTTCTATTTGATTCAAGATAGGTGAAATTTATTAGGAATTAGATTAATTCTGCTTGGTCTTTCATCCTTCTTTTCAAACTTTTTCT
>NW_020646127.1:0-1256 GCF_003573695.1 Papaver somniferum | reverse complement strand
GGTGGTGGTGGGTATATATATATATATATAGAGAGAGAGAGAGAGGTGGTTATTGGGTTGGTTTTAAATTAAATTAGGTTAAGGATAGATTAGTCATTTCAATGTTCTAGGACACCCCATATAACTATAGGGAAAGTGGCCTAATAAGACCATGGTCCCCCCAAAAAAACCATGGCCCCTAATAAATCATTCTAAACATAACCCTACTGGGCTTTGGTTAGCCAAAAATATTAGTAGTATCAGAAGACAAGACAGTCACACTTCGAACCCTGATTTTGGGCATACCAAAATCTTTCTACGCATACAAAATAATAGTCTCATCTTGGGTGACAACCTATGGGTAGTTCAATTTCCTATATGCCCTTAATACAAAAATCTAAAATCAGTTTTCTAGAAAATCAAAATCAGTTTCCCTTAACATCTCTTCTTCTTCCTCCTCTAGCCGAACTCTTCCCCTCTCGGGAAAAAAAAATTTCATCACCGTGATTAATTGTCGATTCGTAAAAATTTGATTGTCGATTAAACTCAATTACATAATGACTCGTACCAAGAAAAGCTGGGACTAGGCAAACCAAATCGTCTTCTAATCCATCAATTGAAAAAGAAGAAAAACCAATTGAAGATGAAGGTGTAGAAACTGAAATTGAACCAACTGCATCTCCATCTCCGGAAATGAGGATAAGAAAGTAAGTTTTATAAACCCAATCTCCTATTTGCTGTTTTTCATCGAATAAATGACGGTTACAGTGTCGGGTTCGGCTCAAAATTGAGTTGCGTTGTTAGCCGAATTGTTCTTCACAAAAGCTTCCTGTAAGTGTACATGAACAGTTCGGCATGAAATATCATGAAATTTCAAGCCGAACCTAGTCACAAATAGAGATGCATAGGGGTTCGGCGTATTCGATAATCATAATATGTGCCGAACCTAGCATATTTACGAGGTTCGGCTATTGCGATATTCATATTATGTGCCGAACCAATACAAAATTCTTACCCCAATAATTATCAGGAATATAAATGATCAGGTTCGACTTATATAAAACTTATGTAAATAGCCGAACCATGTACTACCAAAAGGTTCGGCCTTTACGATTTTCTCAATATAAACCGAACCTAATATAATTTTTCTTCCATATCACACAGGATCAGGTTCGGTTCATTATGACATTTTTAAACAAGTCGAACTAGTTCGTTCAGCTCATAATTTTTCCTTTACACCTGATCTGTTTTTTCCTTTTCCTTTTTTTTTTTTTTTT
>NW_020646126.1:0-339 GCF_003573695.1 Papaver somniferum | reverse complement strand
ATATTTTTTATATTTTTTCGCAGGATGGAAAAGCTTCTTTTGTTGTTGCCTCAGATCTAGAGAGAAGACGTGAAAATCTTGAAAAGAAGAATCTTCAATTTCGCAAAAAGAATGAAGAATTGGAAGCTTAAGTTAAAGTTCTTCGCAAGAAGAATAGACAATTGGAAATTTATTCTTCCTCGTATAAGAACAAAATTTCTAGTCTTCAGCAAGCTAATAATCAGCTTTACGGTATGTTACTTTTCTCTTTTCTCTTTATTCATTCATACTGTTGTTTTATCTTATTTAAATGATCCTTTTTGCAGACATTTATGGTCTTTCTGATGAAGCTACCCTTCT
>NW_020646125.1:0-454 GCF_003573695.1 Papaver somniferum | reverse complement strand
TCTGTGGGAGACAAATTTATCCTTTGATAGACTTTTATGTGTGAGACAGATTTGTTTATTATCAAGTCTGCGATTTTGGGTTGCAGCAACTCTTGGTTGTGGGTGAGATCAGCTAAGGGAATCAAGTGCGCAGTGTCCCTCTGGGATCATAGGCGTAGGAGTACAACTGTACCTTGGATCGGTGGGAGACTGATTGGGGTTCAACTATAGTCCAGTCCGAAGTTAGCTTGGAGTAGGCTAGTGTCTGTAGCGGCTTAATACAAAGTGTATTCAATCTGGACTAGGTCCCGGGGTTTTTCTGCATTTGCGGTTTCTTCGTTAACAAAATTTCTGGTGTCTGTGTTATTTCTTTTCCGCATTATATTTTATATGATTGAAATAATACAGGTAGTGCGTTCGTGATCATAAATTGGAAATCCAACTTTTGGTTGTTGATTGATATTGATTGATCCTT
>NW_020646124.1:0-412 GCF_003573695.1 Papaver somniferum | reverse complement strand
ATATCATCCACATATACTTCCAGCGTACTTCCAATCCATGGTTTGAAAATTGCATCCACCATTCTTTGGTAGGTTGCCCCTGCGTTTCGCAGTCCAAAGGGCATTCTTACATAGCAATAGAGGTCGTGTGGTGTATAAAATGTTGTATGTTGTTGATATTCTTCTGCTAGGAATAATTGATTGTATCCATCCATGAATGACATTTCTTCGTATCCTTCAACTGCCTCGACAAGTTGGTCAATGCTTGGCAGTGGATAGCTATCTTTAGGGCAAGCCTTATTGAGGTTGGTGAAGTCGATGCATATCCTTACTCCGCCATTTTTCTTCGGTACGATGACCATGTTAGAGATCCATGTTGGGTACTTAACTTCTTTGATGAATCATGCGTCCAGTAGTTTGCGGAGTTCCACTT
>NW_020646123.1:0-2807 GCF_003573695.1 Papaver somniferum | reverse complement strand
GACACCTTCTCCATATTTGATACAAACCAAACAGAAAGCTTCAATATCTCCTCCATCCTGATTCAACCTCTCAAAACCCTTCATCAGTTTCTTCTCTGGTAAATCACTTCCATTGATAATATATCGAACCCTAACTTCCCATGAATATCAAAAACAACAAATACTCAAATGTTCGCCCAAATCTGCATCTGAATCTTCACTCATCTGTATTCTTCTTTTGAATTTCATCGATCCCATTTCTCCATCGAGATCTATTTTTGACAGCATTTGTTTTCTCTCTACTCTAATGTTGAGAAGATAATGATCGAGCTATAATCCCCACAGAATTCCAGGGTTTTGGTAATTAGTAAAACTTATATAGGCACCATCTTTCGAATAAAGGCCACACATTGATATTTGTCTTTGTCAGTTTCAGCAAACTGACTACCTAATCTGTTTCTTTTCCCAAATGTCAGTTGCGGGGAACTGACAGCTCATTATTTTCCTGCGACTTGATCTTTCAGCTCCTTTTCGCTCCCATGAACGCTTTCTCCTTCTTTTCAATATAATGACTCCACTGGACCTAATAAACTCAATCAAACATAAGATACATAATTTACAATAAAAGTAGCAAAGAAAGCATAAACAATAGATAATAATTAAGGTGTTTACAACACCTATCAGAAGTATCGTCAACACAATAGTTAGAAGGTAGTCCACATACCTGAATGAAGTTCTGAAGATCCATCTGATAGGCAGAACCTTTATCTGATGAGAATAAGCTACCAAGTATCACCTTTTGTACAAAAACAGTCTGGAGGCAAGATATCATTAGGTTCAAGCGTCTGCCATAGTATACATGCTGAGACCGCCCTCTTTAATAGGCAAAGTAACTAAGCGATGTTGCAAAGGCCCAAAACCAACCCCATCTCCGTGACCAAAAGTCTCAAATACTGAAATAAATGGTCATCAAAAAGTTTTGTGGCCTTTTGTAGTGCTGCAGGGTTGGTAGTACGCATTGCAAAATATAATCCAGACACACCAGTGCAATTGCGAAGTAATAACATCTCAATCTGGGGGTCTTTGAGTTTTTTTATGGCGGACATAAGCTGGATGGTCTTGTGAACTCTATACAGCACCATGTCACTAATAAAGTTCGGGTCCAGACTCACTGGTCCCTCCAAATTTTTAATACCATTAATAGGTCTATCAATATCCTGAGGGAAAACATCATCAACAATACTTTTGGGATCGATAAAAGGCCAAAAAACCTTCGTTTTCTTTATATTGAGATGTAAACCCCTTTTTGGGCCTTCAGATTGGATGATACTCAAAGCTTTGGCAACCTCAAGTGTGTCCCCAATAATTGTGCCATCATCAAGGTACCAGGCATGCAAATCAAGTTTGCAGCGAGAAGCAATGGATTTCACAAGGGGGTGGAGTGTTAAAGCAAACAACAAATGACCTAGAGGATCCCCTTGTTGGACACCCAAAGCCGAAGAAAATATATAGTAGGCTGCAGGCCTACGGTAAAAAATTTCCACCCTATGTTAAATACCTGGACAATGAAGATGAACTTCCCGAATGAGATAAGACATGCACACCATATTGAAAGCATTAGAAAAGTCAATAAGCAGCATTGACATCTGATTTGAATGACCTTTCATCTCTAGAAAGCTATTTACAATGTGTAAAATACTCTCATCACCAACAGGCACACCAACACCAAAAATTATGATCACCTAAGTAAGATGTCATATCCTTGCTAACAGAAAAGGCAGCAACCTTGGAGACCAATCTGCGCCAGATAGTACCATCAGCAATAGACTTGAGTCCTCAATCCGGCTTCAATAATGGAGTAAGCGGTGCACTATCTCTGAACTCGCCTAAACCGTCGGGAAACTTTCTTGCCAACCAAAGATTGACAACCCCAATAATAGAAGATAGTAGCTCATCCGCGACCGCCGAAGCTGCACCACTCATAGCATCCGTTAAATGTTACGCTCGCAAACCATGTCTACCGCAAGAAGTTCCTTTAGGGAAACTCTTGACATCGCAAAGAATAAGCTTAGAGTCAACCGTAATAGAATCAACACAAACAGGTTCCGACGGAATAGAAGGAGGCAAAGCTGCGGGATATTTTAATCGCAGGTCGACGAAGGTGGACTTGTTGCGAGGTGAAACACCATTATAAGATAACACCCGGATTGCGGTTGTATAATGCCCATAGCTCATCTTCTTCTGGCAAGCAATCAAGTTGGCAGCTTTCTGGTTCTTTTTACTAGGTGACATACCACGCAATTGAATAGGTTGTTGCAGCAACCTGTTGATCAAAATAGAATAACCATTATTCTCCTTCCAAGCCAACAAATCCTGGTTAATAGCTCTAATTTGAAGCCTCTGTCTTGTGTTGCTTTTCTCCTCGACATTTACTTTTGGGTCTATATAAGTTTATAGTGCAAATGGGAAGGATAATAAGTTTGATCCAGGCAGAAATATCACTTGGATTCTGAAGACATTGTACACACACACACTCTGCAACACACATTCTTGTAGCTTCACAACTACAATTTCTCAGCTCAATTGAATCACTTTATTATCACCTGCAATACGCAACCATTTCTCCATTCTGCTCATTACATAGCATCACCTCCAACACTCCATTTCATCTGAGTCTTATCAGTCCTGCATCTGCAACCATTCTGTAGCTCTTAGTAATCATCCATGTCCTAAACAACCCATCTAAACCCAGACTTCCAATGAACTTATATACCCACTTGCAGGACCACCAGTTTCATCTCCCTGCTCAATTACCAGCAGCAGAAGCA
>NW_020646122.1:0-654 GCF_003573695.1 Papaver somniferum | reverse complement strand
TCAATTGTAATCCATATGTAATTACAAACAATCATAGTGAAACCTAACTCCGTGGATGTAGATCAAATTGATCGAACCACGTAAATCTTGTGTCTTATTTTCTATTTTCATTATTTTTATCTTTATTTTCATATCAAATAAATTTAGATCTAGAAATCATAGTCATGATAATATAAGGGATGTGTTGTAGGATTTCCTTCTACTACAAGAGTTCCGTGGAATTCCAAATTTTTTCTAAACCAGTATTACACTGTATGTAAACCCTAACTTAAAAGTTCGGTTACCTATCCTGGAAACTTGATAGCCGAACAAAGCAAAAACTCCTTTAAAGATCAGTTCGGCTACATGTGTCTGAAAATACACTGGCCAAACTACACCTGTAGATGAGTTCAACTACCTGTTCTTCAGATATTGTAGCCGAACTTTGTTGACATAACATAAATTTATTTTAAAGTTTTTTATTTTTTCAGAAGTGGTTGCCAAATCAAGCAGCATTCTCAATTTTATGTGTTAGTACGTGATATATTTCCTATTAATTAACACTTTAAGTCTTCCCAAAGACTCTCAAAAACTCTAGTGCATAGGCTACAAACTAGGACTTTAAAGAGGTTTTGAACTCTTCTTTGTTTGTTAGGATATATTCAAAATATGTAA
>NW_020646121.1:0-3038 GCF_003573695.1 Papaver somniferum | reverse complement strand
TGTGAGTGTGCTAATTGAACTTCTTCGCCGTCTAAGGACGGATCTTTGATCCTTCCTCTTGGGGCCGAGATTTATTGATTAGTAGAGTTTTTGCTTTCGCTGTGTTTTTGTATTTTATTTCTATGTTTACCGAGAGATCTAAAGAAAGGAGAGAATATTTGATGAAGGGTTTAGACAAATCTCAGTCTACGGAGAGTTCTCGGAAATCAGTCAATTCTAGTGCTGATTTTAAAGATATTAATAAACCCTTGAGAAGATTTATTCAACTGGATAGAAAATCTTTTACCATTGAAGAAGACAGTGTTGGTGTTGTTAGGGTAATCAAGTTCACAAAACGAGGCAGTGGAGGCTTCAGATCCTGGCTTGCTATAGATAAAAAGATGGTTTCATGGATGATCCACATTTTGATGTCTATATCGCAGGGAGAATCTACAAAGGAGAAATGGTCAGAGAGACTGGGAGAAGATGTATATCTGATGCAACTGCAGAGCAATGATGCTGGTGAATACTTAAGATTATCCAGGTTCAAAAAGGATGGAGATGGTAAAAAGTTCAATAATAGCTTTCCTGGAGGAGATAGTAGGGAGAACTGGGCTTTGTTAGTTGAGGTGATGGAGTCTTTTCTAATGAAGAAGAACAACAATTATGTGGGTTCTTTACAGTCTGATTCTATCTTTCCAAAATTGCATCAAGAGGAAACCGTAGATGAAATGGGTATTAGTCAAGATATCTCATAAAACTCCTTGGAGGAAGGTTGCAGGTTTTATCAAAATGAAGATACGGTCCTCTAGATACATTGAGTTTAAAGAAATCAATGCACTAACTGTAGCTTTTGAAATGGAGGAAAAAGAATGGAAGAGATTATGGAGACCAATCATATGGACTCAGAAGGACATAATCATAAAAGTTTGCAAATGGCTTTGGAAAGAGGACAAAGATATTGGTCTAATTTTCACAAAAGAAGGAATTTCTCAAGGTGATCAAGTCACGAAGAAGAAGAAGGAACATGTTCAAAATAATTGTCAAGTGGATGATTATTATAAAGAAATCCAAGGGTTTGTCATTAAGGGTTTACCTAGTAGATTTTGGAATTCTAAGTCTATGATAAATATTGGCAACAAGTTGGGAGATATGCACAAAATCTCATTGGAAACTTTGCAGATTAAAGAACAAAGAGCTTGTCATTTTTTCAGAATATCCATTAATGGTGGATGTCAAGGTGTTCCAGCGGTGTTTCTAATGGAGATGGAAGGAGAAAAGATGGTGTTGCAGGTCAATTGGGATCTGAGATATTCGCCCAATGATCAGCTCTCGGATCTGGAATATGCAAGGAAGGTTCAAAAATTTGATGAGGTGTATCAGGCAACAAGTTTGGAAAATTCAAACTTTTCTTCATCAGCACGTAATTCTCGCAGTCAGATGGGTGGTGAAGATCAATCTAATCCAAAGGTGGTAAGTAATGAAACTATCCAAGGCTATCTTGAAGCCGGTGTGGGTCAAGTAATTAGCGACGATAAAGACGGTGGTTGGATTTTCGTGTCAAAACCTAGAAGAGGTGGGTCTTTGGATCATAATGCAAATACTAATACTTCTTTAAATATACTAGGGTCTCGTTATAGAAGTTTACGTGAAGATGAATATTCTGTGAACGGAAGTATGGGAGACTATAGTAATGATGGAAAAGAACGGGAACTATCAGCCGATGGGAATGTAAGAAAAGAGATGGAAGATGAAGTTTTTCAGCATCTACACTCGACGAAGAATATTAAGAATGGAGAAGAAGAAAATATTAACAAGACTGTTAATTCTTTTGTAACCTTGGCTTATAGTTATGGGCACATCAGTAATGACAATGTCACGTAGAATATGACTCAACTTTTTCTTAAATACAAAGAAAGGTTCAATAGTCATGAGGAGGAGAACGTCGGTAAGGAATTGGAACATGATAATGTGGAGAAGGAAGTTTCAGACCAAAACTGTCTTCCACAGGATGACAGTTCAAGGGAGGAGTATTGGTGATGGATTTTAAAATCTTGAGCTACAACATAAGAGGTCTTAATGATTTTGATAAGATAACTTCTCTTAATAATCTCATTAATAGTCAAAAGTGTGTTGTATGCCTAGTCCAAGAAACTAAAATTATAAAGTTTTCTAATTGGTTCATAAGACAGCTTTGAAATGATGATTCTTTTGATTGGTCATATATTCCTTATGTGGATGCTAGTGGTGGCGTCTTATCTATATGGGAAAGTAATAGATTCACAAAGGAAAATGAAAGAATTGGGTATAACAACATCTCTACTTTGGTAATTAACAAAGTCAATGGCTTTAAATGGGGTATAACTAATGTTTACAGTCCACGTGAATATAATGCTAGAGCAGAGTTTTGGGATGACTTGCAAGAGATTAGACATTGGTGGGCTGGTCCAATTTGCTTTGAAGATGACTTTAATGCAGTTATATCAGATGATGAAAGAAATAAGGGTGAAGCAGACAGTAGGAATTCTGGCTTTCTAAACAGCTTCATTCTTCAACAAGAATTGGTGGATCAATCTTTGGTAGGAGGTGCATATACTTGGTCTAATAATCAAACTGATCCTCTTCTTTGCAGGCTAGACAGGTTTTTATTTAATGTTGAATTTGATGAGGCATTCCCTTCTGCTTTACAAATCGCACTAACTAGGACTGTGTCTGGTCATAACCCCCTTATGTTTATTACAAGTCACTCAATCAGCAGCAAACCATATTTTAAACTAGAAAAAAGTTGGACTGAGCATGAAGACTTTGAGAAGAAGGTTGCTATATGGTGGAATGCAATGCATTACAGTGGTAGTGCTAGTTCAATATTTTTTCTAAAACTTAAAAATCTTAAGTACTTCATTAAGTCTTGGGGTTTGATTCAGTTTGGTGATGTAGGTAGAGATAAAAGAATTCTGACTGAGAAAATTGGGGAATCTCTTAGAAGAGAGTGGAGCTCTTCAACCTGAGCATTTTGAACAAAGGTTGCATCTCAAGTAAAAACTGAAAATGGAGGAAAA
>NW_020646120.1:0-300 GCF_003573695.1 Papaver somniferum | reverse complement strand
GTTCAAGATACATGAAATTTGTTAGGATTTGGATTAGTTCTGCATGGTCTTTCATCCTTATTCTATTGTGAAATTTGACTTCCTTCATATTTTCTTTTACATAGAAATTCAATTTTTACTAGAGCTATTGCCTTAGAACATATTAATTGGAATTACAATAAATTTTTCAAAACTTTTCGGTTAAAGATGTGTTTATCTAGTTTACAATTTAGTCTCGGAAATTAATTTCCGACTTTCAACGAAGTGTGTAGCCTTTTTTTAGTTAACGTATATAAAATTCAACATTTTTATGAACTCCTT
>NW_020646119.1:0-558 GCF_003573695.1 Papaver somniferum | reverse complement strand
AATTTCATCTATCTTGAATCAAATAGAAAGACAAAGCCAACACAAAAAGAAAGAGTTCATAAAAATGTTGAATTTTATATACTTTTTTTTTGCTAGGTCAAAATAGTTTATTAAAGCAAAAAAAACGTAATTACAAGAATTACAAAATTGGAGGCTCTAGGCCTCCCAACCCCCATAAACCAAAGGGGAAAAAAACTCTAAAAACTCATAAAATAAGCTCCTAAACACGAAAAAATATGCAAAAAGAAGAAAACTAGAAAATTAAAAACGTTTTCGTCCCTTATTTCCAACTCTAAATTTCTTCTTCTTGGGAATGAGACCAGCAATAATTTGAGTCAAATCATAGTCTCCATAAGACTCCTTGTAAACATCTTCATAATCATCATAGGTTTCATCATAGTCGTAATCCTCTCCATTTTCATCTGAAGCATAATTACCACCCGGAACAAGCTTAATAGGAGATTGTGCTTTCTTCTTAGTTGACATTCTATCCATTTGCTCCTTTTTTTCCTTGAAATACTCTTTTCTAAAGGCTGAATCTCTAATGAAATTAACACG
>NW_020646117.1:0-709 GCF_003573695.1 Papaver somniferum | reverse complement strand
CAAAATAGATCCGTCAATTTTTTTTTACTAATCCTGGGTCATTGGTTTCAAACAGGACATTTTCTTAGTATATAGGAACTACCCTAGAAATCGTTCTGAAAGCGCTCTGGAACTAGAAAACGACCTTTAAGAGCTGGTAAACCTTAAAATCTTGGTTGAAATCTTAGGACCATGTGACGTACTGATGTCGTTGGCCCTTTTCCCATCCAAATACTATCCACTTGAGTTGTTTAAGAAACTAAAGGTACTGTAATGCTCAACAGTTGGCACAATTGCTATTGAAATCGGTAAAACTGGCTTTTAGATATCATATTATGGAATTTTCCTAAAATATAAACACCATTTTCCATCAAAATAGATCCCTCCTTAGTTTTTTTACTAATCCCGGGTCATTGGTTTCAAACAGGATATTTCCCTAGTATATAGGAACTACCCTTGAAAGCGCTCTGGAACTAGAAAACGACTTTTAAGAGCTGATAAACCTTAAAATCTTGGTTGAAAACCGATGACCATATGACGTACTGACATTGTTGGCCCTTTTCCCATCCAAATACTATCCTCTTGAGTTGTTTAAGAAACTTAAAAGTGTTGTAACGCTCAACATTTGGCATAATTACTATTGAAATCGGTAAAACTGGATTTTTGATAGCATATTATGGAATTTTCCTAAAATCTAAACACCATTTTCCATCAAAATAGATCCCTCCTT
>NW_020646116.1:0-661 GCF_003573695.1 Papaver somniferum | reverse complement strand
ATTGGTTCATCCCCTGTATAAAACGGGAGGTAAGTTTGTCGAAACACTCGCGAATCCCCTGCTAGCGAGTTATTGTATTCCTTCGTTTGCATATTTGCTGAGGAACTGAAAACGGCTGCTTTATTTTCCTAGTAAAGGGAAAGGACTGGCCATACAAGATAAGGGTTCGGATTTCATCACCGTTCTCTTCTTGCTCGCCTTAGGAAAACGAAACCAAACGCGAACCTAAGCTTTAAAATTTGGAATAGAACGAGACCTATAGGGTAACGAGCTTAGTAGGAAATTCGTTCGAAAAATATTGGTTACTCTTTTAAGCGTACTTCGAAGTTCATGATGGTTTCTGTGAGTTGAATGCGTGACTGCGCCGCCTTGTAATAGCGGTGAGGCCTTGGGTATCAAAGCTCCACTGAGCTTCCCTCACCTCAATTCAACTTACTTTGAATCGGATTGATTCCAAATGGGTTTGCTTAAATTGTAACGAATTCCCTTTCGAAGGATTAAAAGCTGGTCTAGAAACAATCTAAGTGAAGCCATCATGCTTTTGTTTGCTAGAATTCAGTAGGTTTGCTGTGGTGGAGTCAGCGTTGTTTGTATTTGCATAGAACTTCCCTTTCTTTTAGGGCTTTTTTTTTTTTTTTTAATTCTGTTTTTCTAGTGTATG
>NW_020646115.1:0-2816 GCF_003573695.1 Papaver somniferum | reverse complement strand
AAAGTGAAGGAGATGGGGTTGATCTTAGGGAGGGAAGCGAAGAAGGTGTTGAGATTGTGAAGGTGTTGGTTGTTTATGACTTGTATCAGAATATCAAACTGGCTTGCAATAATGTAAGCAGTCAGCTCTGGGTGTTTGAATACGTGGTATCAACACTTGGTTTCTGTATGTTCTGGAAATAGGGAGGAGAACCTATTTATACAAGACATTGAGCATAACCCTCGTCTCTCGTGGGAAGTGGAGGAAGTGGAGTGATGGCATAATGGGGTCGTGTTAGTGTCACATGATCAGTTGCTACCCACTTATCCCTTCACCGCTAACCGTCCATGTCTTCCTGACACGTTTTAGTGATGGCGTGTTGCACGTTGCACGCTGTAAACCTTCATACCAATACCCCAGTAAGTATCCCCAAGTTTGTGACATGCTTGATGTCTCGAATGTGTGGATCATGGGACCCACAAGAAATAACATGTGATGTTAGGTTAAATAACTAAGTTATTTAAGAAGTCGATATTTATAAAATATCTTGTGTATTCTATGCATGTAATGCATCGAATATATTCAATATGCATGAAGCATCGTTGTTTTAAAGCTTAACGGAGTAAGTCACAAATTAAGCGTCTTAAAATAGCATCACATCCAGCCATCTTCGAGTGACCGTTTGGAGGCTGCATGGGCGAGACATGACTTGGCCGATCACTCCATGCGGAAGAGTGATGGACGGTGATCATAGTGATGCTTCAATGGTCGTATATCCCTTTTCCTAGGTTGTCCGTCCAAGCTAGAGAAGTTGGACGGACGAGATAGCTTGCGACCCTCATCTGCGACCGTTGGATGGGTTTTAGGAGGCGTGCAAGCTTCCCTCTTTTGCTTGGCCGAATGTAAGCTTGGACGTGGTTTATGGTGGGACCGATCAGGCATGTATGTAGATGGCCTGTTGGTGTACATACCCATGTCATCTTACTTCACGAATGAGCGATCTAGACCACTCAAATTGACCGGCAAAGAGGAGTGGTTGAGATCGGTTTTCGACAGAAATCCGTTGCCGCAAAGTTATTGGAAACCGCACGACATGCCTACTTTGGGCACGCGTTTCGAGACGTTTGACCATGGTTGGTCTAGGCCGATCGGTCATACGTGTAGATGATACCACAGTGATCATGTTGACATGCTTGGTACCCTTTAAGTCTATATATACACCCTCCATCCAAGCTTGCGAATATGGACGCTCGTGATAGATTAATGACACATGCAACATTCTGCAAACCCTAATTAAGGTTTTGGATAGGTCATGTGCATGCAATTCGACCGATCGGTTTTGCAAGTTGCGCTCCTCCCTTGAGGAGGTCGATCGTGTGGGGACCACATTTTCCGGCGGTGACCATGTGTGTACTTGCACCACGGTCCTAGGTGTGATCTAAGCCATCCAACCATGCTTGCGTAGTTGGATGGTCGTGATCAATTTAAGACATTAGTGTACTTCCACAGTTTATAAAGCATCACACCAGCCATGTTTTTGGACGATCGTTTATTGCTCCATGGCTTGGTCGTGAGAGAACCGATCAAGTAGGTGGAAAATGGGCCCGCAAACGTGCGTACCAACACTTCACCGCTCGATCGCGAGACGATCCAAGCTGTCCAACCATGCTTGCGAAGTTGGACGGTCGCGACCTTTTTTAGACTGCTTTTGAAAGTCTTACGCATACTATCCATTCCATACCATCTCAACCATCCTTATTCAGGGCTGGCGTTTGGTGGCTATTTGGGGGCATAACATGTGTTCGACCAGCCAGGGCATAAACGGGCCCACTGGTGGTCATTGTGGTGATAGCCTGCTCCTGCTGAGGATCTTCTAGGCTAGTTAAATCATGCGGCCAACCTGCGTGGTCGTGATTATTTCTGAGACTGACATAGGCAGTCCAGATTATACTCAATCAGTCTATTATAACACACCGAGAGATGTCAATTGTGATAATATAACACACCGAGAGATATATGCTCAATCGGGTTAGTATGACACATCGAGAGTTTTATGCTCAATCGGGCTAGTATAACACACCGAGAGATGTAGCCTGTACGGGTATTTCGTGCATGCCTCACTATTGACACTTGGAGATTCGTGTTACTCTGCGAAAAGCAACACTCAGTCGTCATGCCGCACCAATAATGAGGTTTCTTCGGTAAAAGCACATGAAATACAAGGCTAATCAAGCATTAATTAATAATGCTATAAATCCACAAAAAATCGGGATTGTTGCTACATGTTCTGTTCTGGATGTATTTAATAGAGTGAAGAATTATTTATAACTCAAATAGATTTATCCTCTACTGGATGTCAGCGTGTTAAATTTGGCTCTTAAAATTTTAGCCTTGAACAAAAATCCACCATCAACATTAAGTCACATGCCTAGCGCAGAATGATTACATTATTGTGGGGTAGGCATGAGATGGTGACAGTATACAACTTAAATAGACAAAAAAAATAAAGTTGTACCTGGAGACTCGGGCCGGCAATGTTGGCAATCGTCCGTGTGAGTACACCGGGTGTGACCACGACCTTGCATGGGACCAGTTTCCTCCTTCTGGTATTTGAGCCAAGAAGGGAATATAACTTGTATGCTCCTCTTCCCATAGAAAACCGTGCATGTAACCCTGGACGAATGTGGGCCCCACCATGTATATGCTTCGACCAAACGTCACCCAGTTGCACCTGTTTGATAGGCATGTGGGCCCGCCTACTTCGCTCAACCGTGGGACTCATCATGCGCCTGCTTGATCGAACATGGGCTTGTTGTGTCTGCTTCGGTTAAACGTGG
>NW_020646114.1:0-333 GCF_003573695.1 Papaver somniferum | reverse complement strand
TTATCAATAACTCATAGTTCATTAAGATTAAAGAATTAATAGAATTCACCTGGACCACTAGATATTATTTAAGACGTCTAATAATATTCTAAAACTGGTAAATTTAAGAGGATGGTTCAAAAGAATACACAAAAGCATAGGTAACGGCTTAGTTTTGTAGTAGACTTATTATCAATAACTCCTATTTCATTAAGATTAAAGAGTAATATATGTCACCTGGACCGCTAGATATTATTTAAAACATCTAATCATATTCTAAAACTGGTAAAGAGGATGGTTCAAAAGAATAGACAAAAGTAAAGCTAGCTCCTTAGTTTCGTAGTATACTTATTA
>NW_020646113.1:0-452 GCF_003573695.1 Papaver somniferum | reverse complement strand
TGTTGATGGGGATTATGACTATCGAGCCAATTTTGACTTGGCTTGAGTACTGTGGATTATTAACGGGGTTACATAACCAATTCCATTTTAGAACCATTAAGAAATTTGGTTTCTAAAATACAGCTTTGATCATCAAGAAATTTGGTCTTGCAAATACAATATCGAAGGAATTGGTTATACCAATGTCCTTTAACCTTGTCTTATATAGATGAGCAAGACGGAATATATCCGACAAGAATTTGGGTTGCTGGACTCAGATGGACTTGAGTATCACCGTTGGATGGTTGATGTGGAGATCGCTTTTGTAGCAAAAGAATGCACCCACACTATCAAACCCTCTACTGACAAAGATGCTTCCCCAGCAACTGAAAAAGAAAAGGCTGAAGCCCTCCGGTATTTGAAGGTACATATTGATCCTAATCTCCTTTGGAGATACCAACACTTAAAGTGTC
>NW_020646112.1:0-498 GCF_003573695.1 Papaver somniferum | reverse complement strand
CTTTATTTTTGGAATCAACATACGCAGAAATGCAATTTGGATAACATGTAGAGCCTTTAAATGTATTATTTTTTACCACAATCATTTTTTAGAAAATTTGATAATAAAAATGAGTTTATCTAGTTTATAGTTTGGTTTTAAAAAAAGGATTTCGACTTCTAACGTAGTCACTGGACTTCCTTGAGTCATCTGTGTCTATGGTATTTTATTCAAATTTTGCAATGATTATCTAGCTTAATGAAAATCCTAGAATCGTTGAGAAGTTATTAACGGTTGCAAACCTTATCTCCTTCTTTACATGTTTTATTATAGGTAATCTATGACCTTTTTAAGGGATTACAAGTTCATTATTAGAAGGGAAATTTTGAGTTTGGTGCCTATAAAATGGTACACTTTCGCGTTTGGTGCTTAACTTTTTCCAAATTTGAGTTTGGTGCCCAGCCAATGAATTGGCGTTGATTGAACGTGTTGACCATCCAATTTAGAGTTAAAAATGTG
>NW_020646111.1:0-683 GCF_003573695.1 Papaver somniferum | reverse complement strand
GAGGCCTTCGCTCCAGAAGAAACTCGACTTCGACGAACATCATCTTGAGACTCTCTACGCGGAGGAGATTTCGATAGGCCAGAACCAGGAGTCTGATAAGGAAGCCGCGGACGGTCAGACATGGCTGCGAAAAGATTAAAATCAAGAACAAGTTACACACATTCAAAAACATTACCAAAGATCAAAAAACCACATCAATAGCAATACACACACGATAACGCAGAAACCTTAAAATTAGTATACATGCTCAAAAGTCCATAAAATTCACACCCTCAAAAACTCAAATACAAGCAAAACAGTGACCTCCTTGATTTAAGATGAAGAACATGGGCAAACTAGTATGCAAGCATTAAAAGAAGTTCTTCATCACAAACAAGGAACAACAGTAGCATAGAATTTACAAATCAATACAACGTAAAACAGTGGAAACAAAGAAAAGAACTTACCGTCAAAAACAGCAGCAGAAGAAACAAACAGTAGAAGCGGGCGTGATTAATGCTAAAGTGGAGAGAATTTAAGGTCACAGGTTCAATAAAGACTGACAGAGAATTTAAGGTCACAGGTTCAATGAAGACTGACAGAGAATTGAAGGGCTGAAAAACAAAGAATGAAAACTGAGAGAATGTTTAGGAAGAATGAAATTAATTTTCTTTCTCTCCTTAATATACCCGAAAGAAAGAGAA